>NW_016917345.1:293960-421541 GCF_001483705.2 Eufriesea mexicana
TTAAAAGTGAAAAATAAATAAATAAATTAAATAAATGGTTAAAAGTGAAAAATAAATAATTAAATTAAATAAATTGTTAAAAGTGAATAATAAATAAATAAATAAAATAAATTATTTTAAGTGAAAGGTAATTTAAATTAATTTAGGCAGTTCGAGTTTAGATATACGCGTTATGACGGCCGCGGAGTAACTGACGTGTCCTTGTGATCGCCAAGTGCCTATATGAATCGAGGGAATCCTTGTCGAGGTTAAACGAAGATGCTCGAGGTTAACCGATTTTCCAAAAATTCACAGACCTTTTATAATAGCTATTACATAGTTTATTGTAATTATATGACTCGTATAATTCGCAATAACAATATATACAGTAATTTACACCTGTACAATTATGATTTGATATAAAAATACCATTTACTTCTTCGTAATCATTTTTATCGTAGATATTTAAAATTTTTATCGAACATAAATAAAATATAGTGAAATAAAAATGACATACCGGTAGTTGCTATTATTTTAGCCGGTTCATCAGACACCAACCATCCACATGGACTTCTTCGCATTCCTGATTGCAATTCTGTAACCTTCCAATGGTGCACCACCATCGGATTTTGCCCCATGAAATAACAACCATATTCGCTGCGACCTAATTTCCAACGGTGCTGTTGGTAGTGACGGCACGTCCGCGAAAAGTTCAGTTTCATTCAGTCGAAATTTCATTTATGTTCGCTAAATGTTAAGATTCATCAAATTTATATATAAAATTCAGACATATTCCAAAGAAAACAAACTTACTGGCATGTGTCATGAGGGTAACCGGTTCAGAGTTCGTAGGTAAACCGAGTCCCATGTTGTTCCCTGCAAATATTCCGAAGTGGAATTCTCTACCTTTCAAGTTCTCTCTACGCTATCGAAGAGTGGTAGGGTCCAGAGTGACAACTTTCGTCTATCTTGCTCCCTTTCCAATGAGTCACCTCTTCATGCATCCTAATAAAATATTAAAAATGTAGGATTGCTTGTTCCATAGAACTGTCGCCTCGTTTCACTGGCATCGTTCTTCACGTTAATATGTTTCCTGTGACAAGCAAAGAAATAGGAATAATATAATTATAAAAAGATCGCTTTAATTTGCTTTTAGGAGGAAATTGGTGTATCTTTTTTCACGTACCATTTCTATTACACCGCCGTGCAATCTCGGAAACGGAATTTCGCGAGAAATGGCGTTTCTTTGTCAAACGCATACCATTTGACCCGTAATTCATTAGCGTAACGCATTTTCCCCGTTTTGTTGCAGTGCACTTCTCTCTGGAAAGTATCACGGCTATACGAGAGGACTCATAGAGGACTGGAGGCGTGGCGTGGATGATTTTCAGAGGGTATCAGCGCTTAGGCGAAGAGCAGGGACGAATTAAGTGAACGCCTAAGCACTCGAGGCGGCCGGAAACCAGAAATACGACGTTGTCTCGAGTTTCTTGGCGAACCGTTGTGTATCTTGCGATTGTAGTCCCTACGCCACCGTGCTTCACTCTCTCTCACTTGCTCTTACGCTGCAACGCGGAGAATATTCCGGAAACAGCGCGAGGGTAAAGCTAAGGCCCCGAGAATAATGCCGGAACACAGTGTCGGTCAAGTGTTTCACGCTGCTGGACGTGACCTTTACAAGAGTGTATACCTGACGAGTGACATCATGAGTCAGCCGCGTTAATTAGCGAATTCAAGTGTCTCGCCACGTAAGTGGGTCTCAGGCTTTCAGAAAGACTAGCCGAGGCAACAGTAAACGCTTTCAATGCAAAAATGACGTCCTTTATTACCGGCTTTACTAACGAAGAGGGAACTTTGAGACCGGTCGGGTCTTTAACCCCGGGAAAAGTGATCGGTGAATCGACCTCTGTATTTCCATCGTCCTGCCCGTTTTTCCCCGCTTCTCCCCCTTGGTTACCCTCTTTTTCGCCTTTTCCTCCCGCCCCTGTTTCGCCATTCGGTGACTCTACGCAGACTTACGTCTTCCGCGATTAAAACAGCTTTGAATCGCGAAACGGATGAAAAGTTTCTATTGAAATTCAATTACCGGCGATTCTATTAGCATCGCGGTGGTTCGCTGCTTTTCATCGTCTTCCTCGTACTCGTTAGTCGGACCTTTGGCTCCGATCATAACCGCCCTAACGACTCCTCGACTTTGATTATCGAGGTATCGGTCGTTCCCGAAAGAACACACGCCGTGGCCGCATCGAGATCCGAATTCGTCCACGAACAGATCTGAAATTCGTAGCTACCGCGATAAAATGGAGTAGGGTGAAGCTCGTGGACATCGCGACGCGAAATACTTTATCAGGTTTCGTCGTTCCGATTTTATAAACCGTAGTCGGATAGAACAGAGCTAATTATACGATCCGGCGTGTCTCGGTCGAAAGTCGTGCTCGCTCGTGTTTTATCGTCGTGACGAAGATTCCGTCGTTAAACCGGTGGATGAAGTAAAAAAGATTTTGCTTTGGGATGGAAGAAGAAAGTTTTTTCGAGCTTCCCTTCGTTACGAAGCACATTTCCGTGGATGGGAAAAATTTCTAGAGTTCGCGTTGCCGCTTATACCCCGGTACCATCGTTTCCACCGGTTTCTTCGCGGAAGGTAAACGGGCGCCAAACCGGAACACCGACGTTTCCGGGATGTGCTCTGGAAACCGCTTTAAGCGCCTCTTCCTTGCCCAGTTTTCTTTTAATATTCGCCACTGTCTGCACTCTTTGATGCGAGGCATAGAAATCCTTTTAAACCAATAACCGAACAGGTCAACGTCCATTGCGTTTACGCGGAAATTTAGAAAGAGGCGCAATTTTCCCCTCCGTTGATCTCGGTGTTCCCAAAGGAATTAAATACCTAATCAAATCACTGCGAATTACGCGAATAAACCACACTCGTTTATCCTCCTTTATCGTTTCAACGCTCGAGACTGTCCGATAATTAACGATGCGGGAATTAATCCGCGTATTTGTATCGAGGAAACGACGATGGTCGTAAAATCTTCAACGTTTTCAATTGCTACCGCGACAATTCGAGGTACCGAGGGTAACAGGAAACGTAGCTCCCGTCACGAGTTTACTTTTTAATAAGGTGCACATTGTACACGCGTACACATTGCGACGTATGACCCTTGAATAACTTACACGCAGCGGCGAGGTAAGTCATACGAAATTTGGCCGGCGTGTTAAACGCACGGTTTGACTTGCTGCAATTCCGCCCCTAAGTCAATCGCGACCCTCCATCTCTGTTCCGGTTGCAGCGCCTCGCGTACCCCCGTTGTTCCCCGCCAGGACCGGCTGTATCTTTATCGCTGTCGCGGCGAACGAAATCACCTGCGGAAATTCACTTACGCGAGCAAGCTGGCCGTTTACGTGGAAGCCCGAGTGCCCTGCCAGGCAAGACACAATGAACAATAGACCTCGTCTCCTTATATCTACACGCCGGTGCGCCAGTCGCGTGCGACACTCGTGCCCCGACTCGCGACACGTACGTAAAACGTGACACGCGCGTGTACCGTCGCATTCGCGTATAATGCCGCCGTTTATGCGGTGCACGTGCTTCAACAGCTGCATTTTAAAATCACGGACTCGGGCCCGCGATTTGTCAGGAAATTCGCGTGCCCCGCGATCCGCGCCGCACCGCTCCATCGGGGGGACGAGCCACGCCGATCGCGACGTACGCGAATCGCGAATCCGCTCCGCATCCCTGCGTTCCAGCGACAACGTCAATTTCCTGCGGGCAAGGACAATCGATTCTCGTCTAAGACGATTTCGTCGTCTGTCGAAACGACGCGAGAGGATGGGGTCGCGGTCAAAAGAAGTCGAGAAAGTGGAGGGATTTTTCCGCCACCGGAAATACCTCGCGAATGCTTTTATTATCTGAAGTTACCGGAATTTTACATGTTCGAGGGTGACAACGTAACGACAGTTCTCACGCCCACGAGTGGAATATGGTATTCCGAACGATGCGACGAACACGCGTCAGAATGGCGGATTTAGTTCGGTTCTCTTCGAGTCACCTTGAACGTTTTTAACCGATCGGTGGTTGCAGTTAGCTCGGTAAGAGGTATTTCCAGTGACGTTCGATCGAGGAATTATTTTTATATTCCTCGGCCACGCGTTTCTGTGATCGGCAAACGTGCGAGGGACGAGTGTCGGATACCCCGTTTAAGCGTGAATCGACGACACGTAACGAGGGCAGCTCGGAAGCTTTTGCGTCTGCGATTGCGACTCGTCGGGAAGTCGGTTGAGTCTTCCTCGGCGAGCTCTTCGAAGACAATAACTTCGTTGTGCGCGGTATTCACGGGAATACACGGTTTAACTTCTTTCTCGCTCCGTCGAGTCCTAAATTCTGGCCGAAGCTTAAACGCCTACGTCTCGCTTGCAAATTTCGCCTCCATTTTCCAGCATCGACGCCTATTCCGTGCCAAGGTCTCTCCAACAATTCGCATTCCCGGATCGTGGTAGTTTTATCGCGGGGGCGTGATTATACCGCGATCTTCCTGTTACCCCTGTTTCATCGGAATATATAGACGGTGGGTAGGAAGAGGCAGAAAATTGGCGCGGTTTCCGCGCACCTGGCGAGGATGAAATAAACCAGAAACCGTAGACGCGGTTGGTCTATCGCGAGACGAGATAGAAACGAGGAAAATGGACGGAACGGAAGACCGTATGCGCGTGGTTACAGGTGAGCCGGCAGTCAAGCAGGTAGAATTTGCTTTGTTCGAACTCTGGGCTCGTATAGAAATCGATTTCACGCCTAGAGCGCGGCTGGACACTTTTATTTGCGTTCTACGCGCTCCGCGAGCGTGGCCACGCTTCGGGTCATTTGCACGGAGAAAAAGCGTACACCTGTCTTTTTCCTTCTTTCTTTCCCCTTTTCTCCTTTCGCCTCCTATTTTTTTCCTCCCTTTCTTTGCCACCATTGCTTTTTTCCTTCGCCTCGTTTCGCTTCGCATTTCGTCGCGTCGCTCGCGCACCGCACTTTTCATTTATACTTTGAATTCATTCCAAGAGGAGAGCGCGGTTACGCGAGTTGCTTAACGCTTGCCAATCGAAACCGACGGATTTTTAGCTTCTTCCGCGTGCAAATTGATCGACAGATTCGCGTGACCGGTCGAGAACGATTCGAGCCACTATCCCGGAATCATTTCCGCGGACGATTTTAAACGGATCGCGTGAACCCCCCTCTAGCTTGAAGCATCGCTTCGGGTCTATTTTATTATCACCTTCACCGACGCGATTATAATTCAATGTGTCTCTGCAGAGCTAGTAAAATTGCCCAGCAAACGTCGTTCCCCGCGTATAACAGGCTAGAATATCCGGCTTGCTGATTACTTATTTATTTGAAACGGCAAAATCACCCGACGTGCAATGCATTTCGAAGCGAATAACGATCTGCGTTCCACGTCATTCCGTTGCGCGAGGTTAACTCGACTGATAGACTGACGTAATCTCCGATTAAACTGTTTTCTTCGCTTAGTTTCACGATCACGTAGTTAACGATCATGCGAAAAATCAACCACTGTTAATACGCGAGTGTACATCGTCCTTATTGTTACGGCAGAGTAACTTTTCCTCCTGGAAAAAAGAAGCGATCGCGTTGGCTTTGATATTAAACGCTTCCAACGGCTAACCGGTATAATGAGATTTTCATTTTTATTCGGTAATTGGAGCTACTTGGAAACTTTCCGATTCCCCCCCTCTCTCTCTCTCTCTTTATCTCTCTATCTACCACTTCTACCTTCCTCTCTTCGGATATTAATGGAAAACTTTTTCAGCCCGAAATAATAAACTTGGAGCAGTTTTAACGCGAGAATTTTACCCCGTTCTATATCCCCTCTTCGTCCTTGCACGTTCTTACTTCGTTCTTTCCACCCCCGGCCGCCATTTTCTCCCCCCGTTTCCCTGGATGCACGTTGTCATTCGTCGAAGTAAATATAACGGAAAGAGAGGGTTTATACGAGATTGAAGGCATCCCTGGCCCGTGCCAAACCTTTATTCCACCCTGGGGGGAACACTCGGAATTTCGTACCTCGCGGGTTGTCAAAGACTATAAGGCAGTTAGGCTACGTGCTCTTCATCGACGACCCCCCGATATCGTTCGGATGGAACGATCCTTATTCGATGAAATTTATTTAAGCATAACGAGTATCGGCGATGAGGATATCGGGATTCGCGTGCATTCGGGTTTTACATTTCGATCCGCGAAACGTACTTCGAATGTTATTTTCACCCCACGTATACGAGTACTAGTAATAATACGAATATGCACGAGTAGTAACGTTCTTGATTAATTTTCCATGCGTTTCTTTGCCGTTCCGCGGCAGAGTAATTGAAAAGATTATGGTTGGATGCAACGCAGCGCGCTACGAGTGAAATATAAACTGCGTTGGTAAATCTTGAATGTAAATGTGCGAATAATTCGGGAGTATTAGCAAACTGCGCGGTCGGATCGATCGTACGATGCGGCTAGTTACTAGGAAACTACTATAATATCGCTATAACGGTTCGCATTCGATCGAGTATCGAAGCGAGTATTAATCATTCGCTCGGTACCGTGAATTACGAGGTAGAGAGAGAGAGATTTTCCCCATTTGCAGCGGAGAAATCGGCTTTTTATCTCCCTCGCGTGACCCTTCTTCGCGGATGTCCCGGGTAATAAGAGAAAGTCACGAAAGAACGCGAAGAGTGCATGTTCGATTTGAGATGCTAGTGGATCCAGTTTATCCGGATAGCGTTTATCTAAAACGGCGATCGTCCGAACACAGCTTATCCGAGGTAGTATACGGGATCTTGTCTACCGTGAGCGACCTTGTCTTGTATCGAGCACACGTCCTGCGGAAACTCGAGCATGCGTTATACTTATCGATTCGATGCGGTCCCGAATATCGATACGATCCAGATAGTTCCCATTGCTCGTTCTTAAAATTTGTTTCATTTTTTTTTAATTTCGCGGCTCAATCATTCGCGAATAAACTATACCGACACCTAGTTTTCTAGACACTCGCGAGATTATCGGTCGGATTGAAATTATAAGTTTGTAGAAAGGGGCAAAATTTTTAACCGGGATCGAACGTTCGCTCGATGCCGAATGAAAACGTATCACGCGGAATGGAGGAAAATTTCGCGTGGGTAGTCGAGGGTTAAGGGTTATATTGTGGTTTAAAAGGAAGCGTTAACTCGGGGAAACGGCGCGAATAGATCTTCGCGCTGGGAAGGAATCGAACTCGTCGGAATTTTCGATTTCGAGTATAGCACTCGATAGGATGCTACTCCTCTTCTTATTAGATCGACCTACTGCCGTTGCATTAGTAAATTGCGCAAACAAGTCGAATATTCTTCGAATGCTTTCCGGAAATGGATCAAACGGGCAACTACGAGGGAACCGCGTTATCGCTAAATATTTACCTCGTACCGCAAAAATTTACATTCGATATCGGCACCCCTTCCACGAGATAGTCACCGAAACCATTTACCGAAACGATATCGAAACTAAATATAAAACAATCGGGCGCGAATAAAAATCGTTCCGTGGCATCGATCCCGCGCCATTGTTCCGACCAATCTATTTTATCTCTTCCTTGACAAATGAATCTCACGGTGAGGGATGATTCGCCGGAAACGCGGGATGAACCTCTGTAAATCCGACGCGTGGACGTTTAACCCGGCGAAAAAGGGCAAAACGTTCGTGCCTGTCGATCGTGTCGATACCGAGAAGATGGCTCGATGCGTTTACCAATTGAAATTCCGCATTACGATGTGTATTTTCCGCGAAAAAAGGGGGAAACACGGTGATAGAGGAACAAAGAGAGGGAGGAAAAAAATGGGAACAGTTTAACAATTTGCCCGGTTATTCCCGTCGAACGCCGGTGGCTGTGGCTCGCGTGCATCATTTCTCATGTACGCAACGTGCACGCAGAACAAATAGACGTTCGATTCAACGTGCACACACGCGTACGCGGACACGAATCGGGTCAACGTTTCGATTAACGTTCGTCAAACAACGTACGAACGCATCGAGGTACACGACGGTAATCATTTCCGAGCTGACCGATTTTTTGACGCGCCTGACAACCTTTCAAATAATGCCTCCCCCAATTCGTTCCCTGGCCGACCTCGGCCTGCGTGCATTTTCCATCGCGATAAATCTTCATCGAGCAGCCCGCCGCCATCTCTGTAACCACCGAATCCATCTTTCCGCAGGACGGGACGTCCCACAAAAGATATTCCCTTTGGTAAATCAGAAGATTCGTCTAGCTATAAAACACCCGCACGCGGATCGTCCCGCTGATATTTACAGCCGCTTTTTCTCATCCACCTGTCGGTAATGTCAATACGTATCGAGCCCCGCATACCGGACAACTCGTTTAGCCTCGTGTTTCGTGCTGCCGAGTGTAAACAATATTGGCTCAAGGGCAGAAATGCATGGACTCGTTATCTCGCGTTTTATACAACCTTCCCGAAGCGGAATGAGAGAATGCTTCGCTATCAATCCCGCAACGTTCGAGGATCGTTCTCGCGATTGCTGTCCCCCGGGATCGTTACGTCAAGATCGTAAACGAAGGACGGTGATGGTTATTCGCAACGCAGTCGCGAAACCTTTTTCCCAAGGAATATCTTCATTCCTGGTTGGAATATACGTTAACGTTGAAAGAAGGGTGCGTGCCATCGGCGGACATAGCGTATAGAACGAATTCGAGGAATTTCGGTCCGCGTGATCGTCGCAAGATCCTCGCGGCTTACCTCTCCTCGTCTTCGTCTCGCCTGCAGTCTCTCCCATCGAGCCGTCTTTCTCCGTGCTCTTACCCCTTCCTGGCGTCGGCTAGCCAAACCACCCCTACGGCAGCACTTTATTCCAACCTCGGTCCCAACGCGATGTGGGTGGACTTGGAGTCGGTGGGTGGGCGAGGGGTGAGCGAGGAAGAAAGAGGAACGGAGAAAGCGGAGGCAGAGAAGGAGAAAGAGAAAGCGAGGGGAACACGGTGGGGGTGCACGAGGGTTGGAGTTGGCGTTGGTTAAGCGTGGAGGGGAGAAGAGCACGGTGTGTTTCTCCGCGAACCCCTCCAGCCCCCACCCCAGCCGCACGGGCGCCAACGTCAAGCGCTTTCGAGACGTTAAGGCCGACACTCGTGCGGCGCACTTCGGCCCGACGACATCGGCCAGAATCGTGGACACGTGCGTGTGCGGTAAAACCCCTTCGGCAACATCCCCTCGGTGGATCGTCGGGGATCGTCGAGATCCACTCGCGACGCGTCACGAGTACGTCCGTTCGTTCCTTCGTCCCTACCGCTCGGCCCGCTTGTTTATCTTTCACGCACTGTCGCGCAATTTCGTCGTTCGAGCAAGTTCGTGGAAATTTCGTCGTAGTCGGGTCGGTCTGTTTTCGTTTCGCGTTCGAGAGAGTTCACCGTTCTCGAGGATCGGGATAGAGGTCGCGTAGGGACGCATTTAACGACACGTGGCCTGGGCGGAATTCTTCGGGGTCTGTGGCGATGCGTAGATCGCGCCGGGAGAGAGAGTGAGAAGGAAGTGTGATCGATGTAAATGTAAAGTGAGACACTGCGACGTGATCAGTCCTCGAAGAAGGGTTGGACCGGTTCCTCGATGCGCCCTTCCTTGGAGGGCGCAGCCTGTACACGGTTGCAGGTCGAAGATCTTTGACGATAGCTCGAGGAAAGCGCAGAGATCGGAGCACGCAGAAACGCAGGAGTAGCCGCGACAGGAGAAGAAAGAGGACGTTCGAGGAACGAGTTCGCCGATAACCGACCGGAAGGACCATGAAGAAGTCTTGCATCGTCTTTGTAAGTTTTTGAACAAATTCTTTCCGATAACAATGCCGCGGATGCGAATAGACGCGTGATCGGAGCGTTTCTGGGTAACGGCACGTGCTCTTCTCTCCATTCCTCTTTACCATCTACCCCTTTCGTGTCCTCTGTCTCTCGTGCCTCTTATTACTCACCTTCTTCTGCCTCTTCTTCTTCCTTTACGTGCTTCTTTCGCGTTTCCTTCCATTGTTTGATCGTCGTTACACGCGACTTGACGGCGAAAGCGAGTCTGCATTCTCCGGAGAGTTTGTTACCCCTTTAACGCACGAAAGCTTGCCGTTTCACGCTCGTCTTGCCTCTTTCTTCCTTCTTATCGAAGATCAAAGACCAACGACGTCGCTTTAATCTGCCAATGGCGGAATGGCGCATGTTTCCACCCCCTCCTCCTCGTCGTTGCTTCTCGCTTTGACGAAACGTGCGCTTTTTGAATCCCATCTCGTCCCATGGGCCAACGATAGCCCTTCGTCTTGTCCCCCTGGTCCGACGCGATTCTCATCCCTTCTTCTTCGGCGTCTTCTCGCCACCTTGCTCCGTGGTCCGGGAATGGCGAAATTAACGGAGTGGCCACGTGACTCTCTTGACTCGAGAGGCGAACGAGGTCAGTCGGTGCACGCGACCCGTACAATGTCGATTTCGAGACCTTTCGAGGTTTAAGGGTTCCACCCGGAAGTTTTACCAATGGAATTCAAGCTTTCCGTCGTCGGCCACCTGAGACCCTGCGACACGGCCGCTTCTTTGCTCTTGTTGTTCATGAAGTTTTAAACGAGCCACTTGGAAAATTGATTCGGGTCGACAAAGGGGTGCGCGTTACCGGGGCGTATCTCTTCCGGTCGTGATTAATAACGTTCAACGAGAACGAATTAGCGCCGGGGAAAAAGCACGCGCGAAATTCGATATTTTTCTATCGTATCTCCGGGTTACGAATACGAACGTAACGATACGATATTCGCGGTCGAAATGGTAGGACAAAAATATGGGTTACGGGAAATCGGGAGACCGCGGGGTAAATTCGGTTGCGTAGACACCGAACGAATGATAAATTTTCCATGCTCGTCGTGAAATATTTAGGTCACGTGCGGGGTACAGTTGAAAATTGTCGCGCGTGGCTAACGATCGAAAATGCGAATGGCAACCGTTTCGAGAGTCGTTCAAACCGGGCTCTATTAATCGAACACCCCTAACATCTTCCGTGGTTTTAAATTCGTCGAAATTAAAATCTCGCGCGAATCTCGCGTTCGGGACGCGGAACCCGGATTAATCGTGCGTCGTGCGAATAAGGCGTTTTCAAACCGTCGAGATGGCATCGGCGAAAGCCGCTCGCGTCCTAATTAATACCGCGTTAATGTCGGGAAGTTAGCATCGAGCGTGTTGGATTTCGCCTGAACGGAATCGTAGTTAGTCGCAACTGCATCCTAGGTTCTCGAAGAAAGTTATATACCTTTCGGATCGTATTGTACGAATTTCGGGCCATTGCTGTTTGTTGCTGCAGAAACTTGGTCGGAACTTACGAGCAGAGCTTCTATCCTCGTACAATACGACGGGACGGCGAGAGAGGGGCGGCATGCCTCCGGAGCTTCCGCAGCCTCTATCCGCTTTCCAGCAGAACCGTCCCAAAAGAACTCGCGAACGTAGATATTCCGACGCATGGTCGTCCCTTGAACCCGTCTCTCCGATGACTTTGATTTCCAGAGCGGAACGCTCACGCAGCCTTCCCGCGTCTATCCGCCAAACTTTCAAACGGACCGGTTCTTCCCTCGAGTTCCTCGCCCCTCCGTGCCATCTTCCTCCATCTTCCTACCAATTTGAGCGATCCTCTAAATTGCCAATCGCTATCGCGCAAACCTGTTATTTTTTCTCATTATTATCGTCCAGTGACTCGAAACGCCAATGGACTACATCTCATCGATAACTGCCACGGTAATTTCGCGTTGTCCCGTATCGTTTGGAATTCGATAGCTCTCGTCGAGAGGCATGGCAATATTTTGGAAAATATTCCAGAGATTATTTACGAAATATCGGATAATTTTATCCCTTATCGGTTGGAATTTTCGCACCAGGCCCATTTCTCCTCTCGTTTTACCCCTCGTTGGTCCTCTTCGTTGCCGGAATCGTAGGAAATTTGTTCCACCGACACGGTCCCGTATCGTATCTCGAAGATCTGCAACCCCGTGCTCGCCGCTGCAACGCCCGCTGCTGTTTGCAGCACTGGTTCGAAAAATCCCGGCGAAACGAGCGTGCAAACGACGCGTGGTAAGCGGGGACGATGAAGAAATTTTGACGCCGGCGATTTCTCTTCATTTGCTCTTCTTACCAGCTCCGCCTCGTAAATCCCGTCCCGCGTAATGCACTACGTGTACGCGAACTTCGGAATTTACGTTTTTCTCGGCTAAGAGCCGTGAACGGGGAACGAGGATCGAGCGTGGTCCAACGAGGACGATTTTTCCCGTGGAAATGATGCAGACATCGGCAACGCGAGGACACCGGACAACACGATCCGTTTCTACGGCGACAGAGCGTAATAAACTCTCTCGCAGAGACTGATCGTATCTCTGTCCCTGTCCCTTGTTTCAAAAGTGCACGAATATTTCACGAGGGCGTCAGTCTTGTCTGCTAGGTGTCGCCGGGGTGTTCACCTGGAAAAATGTCGGATCTCGTGGTGTGTGCCGCGTCGAACAGCCGTGATAGACCATCATAATCCCGGAGCACAATGAGGCGATCTCTGTTGCTCGTGTCGTGAGATTTTTTCACCTCGTGAAAGGAGGTAAGGAGCCGTCGACGTAGGTCGACGGAAGTCTTCTTTATTGCCTGGTCGATTTTGCATGGCCACCCCTGTAGACACGCTCTTCGACGTTAAGACGAAACGTTATAGGTCTTCTTCTAACCTTTTCTCTCCCCCCTCTCTCTCACTCTCTCTCTCTCTTTACCTCGGCGTCTACCTGGTCGGAAGGGCTGCACGGGGATGGCGTGGCAGACAATAGCTTTGAAATCAGCACGAGCCAACCGGCCGCAAACAGCCGACAAATAAAAGTTGGTGAGCGTGGACGAGATGAACAGATAATGGAAGCGTGAAAGCAGATAAGTCGAAGGGCGGATCCGGGGCTATAGAACACGTCGAGGCTCGGTGGAAAAAACGTTCGAGTGCTTGCCGTGTTAATGACGACGCCACTCCACGGACGCCGCCACTCGTGGTAACGCTCGCGAATTCTCGCACACGGCAGACCTTTCGGAATAATACTTGACACGAAATTATTTTTCCGTATCGGTCAGGCGGCGTTTCGAGGACAACCGTGGATGGCACGTATCGCGGGATACGTGGACGTTTCTCTGATAGATCGGTTAATAAGCGGCGCCGGGGGGCACGGGGTTGCGCGAAAGCGTCGTTTATACGACCCATATTCCACTAGGAAACGGAGCTATTCTCGCGTTCTACGAAATATTCGGGTCTTTCTTGGGAATGCGATAAAAGTGACCGTCTTGCGGCTATTTGCGATGCCGAAGTGATTCACGATGTACAGGGGAATGGTATTTGCGGACCGGTTATACCGATTCGGTTTATTGGGGGCATTATCGCGATTCGGGAGCAAAATAAAGGGGAACAAACATGTAGATTTCTCCCTTTTGTTCTTTCCTCGGAAATAGTTTTCCTCCGTGATTCATTCTAAACACGAATTCCGCTAGATTCTCTCGGTTCTGTGGTTTATCGGCCCCATCTTCCTCGTAAGTGCCTTATCTACCTTTATCGACTTCTAACGATCTATCGCCGAATATCGAATGTATAATTTCCCGGAAATGCCTATAAAAGAGGTCGTAAATTCTCGTACAAACCACGTCATGGAGTAACGGAACGTGCCAGTTTGTTCCCCGGTTTCGAAACAGTTTGTCTCTGTGACACAGCCCGTTCACGTACCTCTGCCAGGTGATGTACATCGGCTTTTGGCAGAAAAGGCACGGGTTGTCGGCCAACGATCTCGCGCTTTGTCCGCAAACTCCGAGAAAGTCGGCCATGTTCCTTTTCTAACGAGCCGAAACGTCCGACTCGCGAGCGGAATCGCAAGCGGATGAGCCTGCCGCCGAGAACGTTGTCTTTTATCGATAGGAATACGGTAATTAGATGTCCGTCGATGACGTTCGATAACGCCAATGCCTAGTCATCGAACGCATCTGGAGAAAATCGAGATGCGTCGCGTGATTGCCGCCTCGTTCGCTGATATCGGTCCCCGTGATCATGCTCGAGTCATCGACAGATGCGAATCTCCAGGTATAATTTTAAGAGACGCGATAGCAATTTCCCGTTCGCTAGAAAATGAAGAAATTTTCCGAGGAAATAAATTCAAAGGGTTAAACTAGAAAAGAGGAACGCGAACGAGAATGCAAACGTCATAATGCACTCCTGATTAATATTACCTTTGACGTAACTAGATATAATTACTTTTGACATAACCGGAATCACCTCGCAGTAGTCCCCTTTACGGCGAATTAATATTTCTCGAATTTCTCGGGCGATAGCAATTTTTGCTCGTTTATTCAACGTTTCCCAGAAATTTTTCCCGTCTGAAAATTCGACGTATTTTCACCGTGGAAACAAAATTATTCCGCGAAGCCGTGCGAAAGTTCTTCCATGGAAAGTAATTAGCGCGAATGATAGGGGAAAGAGACGCGTCCGACGAGAACGTTAAACTGCACTCTTTGCGTACTAATCCGTGAAATTACACGGTGGCAATCGCGGCCTAGGCCGAGAATAACCGTAATCCGCGGAAAGTCGATTGGCGGTTTCTAATTAACGGCTTGTTTCCGACGATTGAAATCGAGACTATCGACGATACACGCGACGCGGTGCAAAGTGGGCATACGCGAAAGGCCTACTACCGGGCGACTCGTTCGCCGGTTCCTAGTTACACGCTGGCCCATGGGAAATCTCGGCGAGCATCTCCCGCAGTCGCTCGCGAGGCATAAGGAAACATTCTATAGACGTGTCTCAGCGAGCGACTCGTGCACCGAGAGATCGGTAATGGCTGCGAGAATTTCTCCGGAAGTCTCCTCGGACCGGGGGCCCCATCCTCCATCTCGTTTGCGTGGCGAGCACCGAATGTATTCCGGTCCCGTGTCCTAGTCGATTCAGTCCTTTGATTAAATTTTCCCGATGCCCGCAGGTAATCTTCTCGTGCGATCGCCGCGATAATCAGTCGGACTGTCTATCGATATTCGCTGGGGCCCGAACAAAATTCTCTCGACGAGACGGGCAAGAAATTCCACCGATATCCTCGTTATTACCGTATCATTCCTTTTCCTTCAACCGAATTCTACTAGTCGCGACGTTTGTTATTCGTCGTACGTGCATCGTAAATGAAAGAATGAGATAAAGAACCTCGACGGAGATTCGCGGTAATGTAGGTTACTCGGAGAAAACGATGTTCCAAATTCCACCCACTGGATATTTATACGGATGGAATATACCTTAACGAGCGAACAAGATACTTTCGCAACCTACGCCTAAAAATCGAGCAACTTACCGTGGCCATTGCGCCACGGAATCACCGCCTGCACCCGATAGCTCTGTTCCTAAATTCTCGAGTATCTTTCTCCCCCTGGACGATGGCGTGTGCAGAGAAAACGAAGCCATCGGCGGGGAAACTAGAGAACGACTCGGTGCGGCGTCGTTAGTCGAAATCGGGCGCATCGATACCACCGGGCCAAGCTTGTTCCCGCGTGCGAGCGTATCGGGGGCGCCTGGTTCTCTCGTGCAAATACAAATTGAAGGCGTCAAAGGAGCCCGGGTCGGTGTTGGCGATAAAAAATACGCTCGTTACCGCGGCCGTGGAGGCGGGCAACGATCGTCGCGCGAAACCGTTTCGTCCCTTCGATCAGTCTTTATTCGGCGGTAAGTGGGCCGTTAATGGGTCGAGGAGCGGCTCGGCCGGTCCTAGCAGCCACTTTACAGATTGCCCTCGAGTAGTAAGCCGTTAAGCCTCGTGCTGTACGGAAAATGTTTTAAGAAGCAAACGGTTGCCGGCCTAAAAGGATTACCGGCGTAACCAAGGGCGCGAGAGGCGACGTTTAGCCTCTGGAAGCTTATCTACCTCCTTCTCTCTCTCTCAGCCCGAGCTTCGCCGAATCTCCGTCGCCTGCCGATCGAACGCTCACGCACCGTGTCCGAGACGTTCGTCGAGATTACGGAACGATCTACGAATCGACCGGGACGATAACGATGCGATACGCTCGATCGGTTTTAGCCACGTTACGCGCCGCTTCGCCGTTCCCGTGACCTGCTGAATCATTTGGTACCCCCGTCTGGAACGTTGCTTCTGTGTACCTTGTCCTCGAACCGTGATTTCAAGCAGCCGAGAGTTGAAAGGAACGCCTTCTTGAATTTTCATCCCGTGTGCGGGAACTTTGCAGCGTTGTCGCGCGGAAAATTCCGATTCTCGCAGCTCGTTTCGCGAAGGAATCGTCGTACGACGATCGGTTGCTTTGGATTTATTTCTTCCACGATATTCGCGGTCTTTCGTCGTCTCGCCGTGTCCGATTTTCGCATTGAATCGAACGACGAAGATTCGCGGATTAAGACGCGACCACGCGAGCGATAATCGGTACGAGCTGACGGTAAAGTAGGAATATCGGTGTCTCCAACTTTGTGACCGGTTTACGTGCCAAAGAAGCACAATGCTTTCCCTCTGTAATAGCCTCTCTCGCGTTTTATGGATTCTCCAGCGCCAATCGATATGAACAAGACGTTTCGGATGACGTGGTCCAAGTACCCCCGGCTACCGAGAGACGTGGAGCCGGTTTCTAGCCGCCTTTCGTCGCTCGAAGCTGGTAATGGGCCAGAGTACTGTCGGGATATTCCTTATGTCGTATTCTCTATTTCTTCGATAATCCAGCGTGTGTCTCGCGCGATGGATGTTTCTCTTAAACCCAATATTTCGGACGCCATCGCGCTTCTTCTCGTAGCATCCCTAATCGGCGAGTTAATCGAAGCAAACATCCCACTCCCGATCGTGTACGACACGTGAAAAGTACACCGTCTGTGATCTTCAAAGTTTCGCGACAGTTAGCGGCGATTAACCGCGGAGCATCGAATCCCGGCTGTTTCCAAGTGACACGAGGAATAAAGCCTCGCACCCTCGACGGACGTATCTGAATCTACGCCAACCTAATGATAGCAACCCTCCGCGTCGAGTATTACGTAACAATGGAGGATTCTTGCATGCACGGGCAGATTTATCGCTGGCGATTAAGCGTGGTTGCTGTGTTCGAAGGATCACCCGACCACGTCGACGAGCGCACGTGTCGGGAAAGCAATTACCCGCGTAAACGTCCACCGGCCGACGAAACAACGTCGAAAGAGGAACTCACCCTCTGTCAGCTTCTTCCAGCGTGATTGATAGTCCCGTTGGTCAGCCCCGTACGGCCGCGTTATTACGATTGTTTCGCCGTTCGTACGAAGACCTGATACATCGATGGTACATCGTGGTTCCCACGACGGGATTTCCCTCCAGTGCCACTTAAATACCGGTAGCTTTCGTAACGATCGGCTCGCGTTGTAAAAATACACGGTATATTTACGGAGGGAAGTATTTCCCCGTTCCGTTTATGGACAAATGTTTGCACGCTCCGTAGAGAGAACCCCCGTCGGAGAGATAGCCCCGCGAAAGAGAAATACGGAGGAAAAGGGAGAAAGGACGTATTATGAAAATGGAATTTTCCTCGGACGCGTCCGTGGATCCGAGTCGGCTTTTAACCTGCCCGCTTCGAGTCGCTGGGAGATTACGAAAAATCTTCGAACCTCCGGAGACTTTTGCCGACAGCGAAACGGTACAGTCCTCGAAGCGGGGTCGAGCTTGCACGCGCGTACACACACCGGCAACGCGAGATTTCTTAAGATCGCGTCCGTTGGAACTTCCTCTTCCCTTCCGGCTTTATCGTCCATCGCCCTCATCGCGCGGAATTCGGTCTTTCACCCCGTGCACGGTCGTAACGAGGCCGGCGAGATTAGATATCGATTACATCGATATCACGCATTGCAGATGAAACGATATTTCGCTCGGGTCCCGATATCCGCTCGATGAGAACGGATATATAATAATACCGAGGAAACGGATAAGCAGTGCTTGCTTTTCAAATGGAAATACTCTTCGTACCGTCCAGCTGGACCCCCTTATTATCAACCCGGGACCCTTTATCGAGTATTGCCTTCGTCTAATTCCGACCCGGAGTAGATACGTCCTAACACCGAGAAGCCGAATGCGATCGGCGAGATTCGATCAAAAATTAGTCGACGCGATCCTTCGCGATTCTTCGCGACGAGATTGGCTGCGAGAATAAATACGAAATGGCGGAAAATCCATCGCGACGTCGTAAAGGGACAAGGTGAATTTTCAAAGGAACGATCGTGCTTCGATAGCGTTACACGGAGTCTAGCTGTGAGAAAACGGTCTTAAAGCCGCTTGCTTACCTACGTAACCGGTAGAGCTAATCTCGCGCGAGGATTCCTCGAGGGTGTCGCGTTGTGCGGACCGATAGCAGCGATAAGACGCGTGTACGCAAACACGCCGGGGCAGTTCTGTCGTCGTGAATGTCCCAGGGAACGATTTCACGCGAGAAGACGTACTTACGCGCGAGTGTACGCGAGCTGACACTTCTTTGTTTCTGCTCCAGCCCTTTGTCCACGAGACTCTAACGTCTCGTTCGTCCAGCGTCAGTCTTCGTTGCCTCCATTGTCCGCCATTACTCGCAATCGTTACACACGCTGTCTCGTCGATGAAGGATAGATCCAACTGACGATTTCTCCATCGATCGAGCGATCGTTAATGCGACGGACCTTTCGTAGTCGTACTCGTCGTTAGCATCCACGATAGTTCCCTACCAACCGTCCCGTCATCCGCGATTCAATACTCCGACGCGATTCAATGACGTCTCCTGTCGATACTGGCCTGTCCCGCTGAATAAGCAGCGCGGTCGATATCGGCATAAAAAGGACGCAGGGATAAAGTTCCTTGTGGCCGGGAGGGTAGGGACCGTGTCTTTGGTGTCTTAACCACGCAACCGATTAATTGGCCTCGCTGTAATTCATCCCGCGTGTCACCTCTTGGTGGTCGCGAGCTAAGGGCTTAGCGATCTGGTTTCTCCACGTAGGCGGAAGGCTGGGTAGTACAGGAACCCGGAGTCGCGCAGAAAACTGCGAAAAACGTACTTCATTGTTCACGGCACGGGGCTCCGTGGAGGTCTTATACGCGTCATAATTTCTTACAAGTCCTTATTATTTCCCATAAACGTCGGGCGCGTGGGATGCTTCCGGCTAGACGCTGTACGCTCCCTCCTAGGCTGCCGTTGAAACAAGCGATCGACAAACGCGTACATGCTTATACACACCCAGACGCGAAACGTTTCGAAAGAAACTCGGCGAGTTGAAAGGACAAGCACCTTGATTTTACCGATACCCGATCATCCGAAATATCCTACTCTTACCTGCTTAGCTGGACGGGTACTGCGACGAGTACAGGGACGAGCGTAGTACGAAACGCTGTTTTATTCTCTTTTCCATCGTCCTGTCTTCCTCCTCTTCCCCCTTTTCCTCCCCTCGTTGCGACATCGCGCTAATTTCGCGATACAAAAGTGTCCGAGGTTCGCCGCTAGCTCGCACGTATTAATAATAGCATCGGTTAACGAGAAAGGCGCGAACCGAGGGAGATTACGTGGTTGAAGCAGAGAATTTCATGGGAGCAATGGCGGATCTCGGAATGCTCCATGACGGCACCCTCGCCGCGGTACCCGTGTCTCGTCTACTCGCGCACACCTCGTTCCTTTCCTCCACGGCGAGTGGCGCTCGTTTCTAACTGGACCCCCTCAGTTTAGGAATAATTTCGACGTTGCACGGTTTGCCGATATTTGCTC
Organism: Eufriesea mexicana; assembly: GCF_001483705.2. Classification (NCBI taxonomy): domain Eukaryota; kingdom Metazoa; phylum Arthropoda; class Insecta; order Hymenoptera; family Apidae; genus Eufriesea; species Eufriesea mexicana. Next base: position 313,688 of record NW_016917345.1, read on the forward strand.
GGGAAAGCGTACCGCAACATAATTAAGGCTCGATGGAAATGGCTCGTAGCTATGAATAGAATTGCAGCGTAAAATTGAGATTTCACGAGCGTGTTGTACAGCAGCAGTCGAGTAGGCTGGAATAATCTATCGGCGATCTCGTTAGCCCGCCAGGGGCACTTCGATTCTCCGATTTCGATCGATTTCATCCATTCCAGCATCTCGGTTCCCGTAACGTAATATCTCGACAGCGCGACGGTTTCGCCAGTCAAATTCGCGATTAAGCGACGATCCGGGTGGACGTAAAAGACCAGGTCTCGCGAGGATCTCGTAAAAGTATCTCGAAAGAACTCGGCGTAACGCGCCGCGTTTCAGGAAGATACGAACCGAGTTAGTCATGCGAGTGGTTATATACAGAGCAGAACTGGGCTTTTACGAGCCTCTATAACCGGAGGAATTAAAATTTTTATATCGGTCCGGTCGACCATTTTGCTCTCGATTGGGCGTGAAACGAAGCAAATTGATTTCCTAATGGCCGCGCGCTGTTCCAATTGCTACAGATTCGATTTTATCGATGGGACAACGAAAAATAATCGGTCCCGTTTACGTCGCGTCTCTCTCCGTCCCTCTCGGCTGTTCGCGTTGCGAACGATCGCAGTTTGATCGATTCCAATCTTATTCGCGTCGTTGAATTTCCCGTGTTCCTCCATCGGGTTCGCCTTGCGGACTGAAATGCCAAGGGAGGAACGCGCGTACGCGGAGCGTGCTGAGTTAACGTTAACGAATCAACGACAAAATAGCGCGTGTAATCGAAAAAATTACACGGCCATTTCCGCCGTTTCACGCAGCGTCGACTCGACATCGCCGATGAATTTTCCTTTTGTCCCGTGTCACGCGCTTTTTCCCTGTTTTTTATTTTTTTTTATTTTTTTTTTATATAGAATTAAACGTTCTTTATCCCCTTTTTTATGTCGTTGTTTGTCGCTGAAGTTTATCGAAACCGATGACGCCGGGATTTCGGCGTTACGAAACAACGCGTTTAAATCTCTTCCGGCCGAAACGCGTTACACCGGACATGGCGATTTTACGCTGCAAAAATACCCCGCCATCTCTCGGCCCCTCTTTTCCAGTCGAATTTCGAATTCGCCTCACCGGACTAATCCCCGGGTCTCGTCGTTTCCAACGTCCATCGTTCTACTTCGAAACGGTACCAAGATCCAGTTAGATGGAACGATTCGGTACGAGTAATATCGCGATTATGACCGGGCTAGTGTGTACACGAGTTTGCGTCGAATTTTACCGCGAATTCTCGGTTTCGCGAGCTGTGCACCGTGTGCAGGAGCGTGTGCACGCTCCCAAGCGCATTGTACGCGTGCTTATACGAACGAGCGATGTTTGTAAGGTTCAGCGTGCACTTTATTAACGTTGGCCGGGTGGCACGGTTCGCGTTGCCGACAATCCAGCAGTCACAACGCGTTGGTCCACGATTACAACGGTTGGCTTCGTTATTATAGCGCAACTCCGCGATGCGGGCAAAAAGCTTTCACCGACCCGTTATCCACGCTGCCCTTTGAATTAATTCAGCGGGGATCGTCTTCGTTCGAACGAGCCCGTTCGAATTTCCGCGTTCGAAGGGATCGGCTTGTGACGGAGAAAGAGCCGGACGCGGTTCTTTGAGGGGTTTAGGTTAGGTTGCCTCTTTCGATTCGTTAAAATCGAACGAGAAACGACGCTCGGAGAGGAGAGAAGGGCTGTGAATTGATTTAGCAGCGATCGAATTAACCTCGCGAGTCGCCGTGTTTCGCTTTGCACGCTCGGAAATTGCCTTTAGGATTCTGCCAAAAGTATCCAGTTATGGCGGATAAGCGACTCGCCCAATTAGCGCGATAACGCGAATCGATCCCGTCGACATGCTACGTAAGTACCGCGTTTTGTCCCGGTTATTACAGTTAAACATCGAGTTATCGCTGCTCGGATACATCGCGTATGCATCTCTACCATTCTAATTGGTTTCGCGTTACTCTTTGTACCTGTAGCCTTTGTCCGCCTAACGATGCCATACGCTCGCGCTGTCGTTGCAAATTTATCCAAGTTGTTACGCCGGCCTCGAATAACCGGCGGAGCTTTCCGATAACGAACGATCAAACCGTAACGCGTCCTACTACGAACAAAGGAATCCATCCCGCATTGTCTAACCGGCCCAAGACAATTCCACCCCCGCGAGAGCGTGGTAATTCTCGGGATTACGCGTTCTTAGTTATGGCAAGAATAATTCAACGAGGCCGAGTTTTGCCTTGTCTTTTCAGGGATTATGTAAATGGCCGGACTCGATTCGAATCTCGGGATTACTCGCCGAGCTATTTCGATCGCGATAATCGTCGTTAACCGTTCCTCCGCCTCTTCCCTAATTACTCCCGGCTGTACGTTCGGCCACCATCTTCCGTCGTCCTCTCCTCTCAGCCTTCGCCCATTGCCGCTACGGCAAGAGGGGAAATTTCGCGAAAGGTCGACTCGAGTGACAAATGAATCCGCGAAAAATTCCGCCCCGGGCGACGCGCGATAGCATCCGAGCGGAGGATACCTCTCGATGGGCCGTTACGAGCCACGACCGTCGGTCGTTGGCCGCTTTAAGCGGCCGATTACATGACGCAGCACTGCCACGAGCGTCTACGAGGAGGTCGACGCGGTATAAAATTTTTATAGAGAATTTCTGATTGAACGACCGTTTTACGACATTAGCACGGGTCCGCTAGCCATCTCCGTTCCCTCGGATGCCTCCATTCGATACACGTCCCATTCTGAAATATGTTCGCGCGACCGGCTCACACGTTCTTTTTGCTTTAATCGTGCTCGCGAAACGTCCTTCTTCTTCGTTGCAAAGATATCGATGCGAATGTTTCTTTGCATCGGAGAAATTTTACCTCTTCGAGGGTACCTGTATTCCTTCGCTATATGGCGACACGAGAGCAAGGTGCTGCCAAGGTTTTCGGGGTGGGTCGCGCGAATTCTGCGGAATCCGAAATTCGACTTTTGGAAAGAACGAAAGAAAGAAAGAAAGAAAGAACGGTGTGTTTAGGGGTTTGTTTTGCGCATGGTCGCGAAGGAAAGCGAGAAGGTGCAGAAAGCGGTACGCGAGCGAGAGATTCCGTGGCTTTCCACGGTGTGTTTAGGGGTTTGTTTTGCGCACGGTCGCGAAGGAAAGCGAGAAGGTGCAGAAAGCGGTACGCGAGCGAGAGATTCCGTGGCTTTCCATAGTTCCCCGACGGTATGCGAGGTATCACCGCAACCGGCGTGGCGGTTACGTGCGCGAAACGCTCTAGCACGGCCACTTTGTCCTACGATTACGAAGTTTATTAAAGAGACTGCGGAAAACGTTTTACAACGGTTCGGGGAAAACGCGCGTTTCCTAACGGGAAGGGACCGTGCGCTTTAGAAGAAGAAAAATGGCGCTCAAACGGGTATACATAGTAAATATTATTACAGCAGTTAGAGTTAAAATTTCGCGTACGATGTTGTTACGCGATAATTTCGTTAATTTCTCCGTTAATATCAAGGGAAAACGTTTCTCGGAACAAAGCGACGTTTAAAATTATTTTACTCGGGTATTACGTCCCGCGATATTGGATCTCAAAGTATCCACGAAGCTTGAAAATACGTTCTCGATCTCCTTTCCGCGCTTTTTTCCTTTGTTTTTCTTCCTTTTTGTCGGAGCGACGAAAATAAATGGAGCAGGAGAAGCTGATAAATAATCCAGCCGGGCTAATTGGATCCGGCTATTCGAAAGGAGGAAACAAAACACAGTGGGATCGTGAAAGGTTAATAACGATCGGCCACCGTCTTATTAGAGCACTTTCTTCTTCGTCGAGCTCGTTAACCCGCGAAAGACAATTATCGCGTCCGCGCGTAAACAGGATCGATCGATCCAGGGCGCAACACCGGGCCCCGTTCGATTGAGTTGTCCGACCGGTTAACCGTGAAGTACCATTAGCGGCTACTTACCTGGTTATTAGGAAGTTTCCCGCTCGTTCTGCCGATCTCTCCACGCAAGAACGTCGTCGAAGTAATTACTCGGACACGAGGGTTCCGAGAAACGTCCGTGTCTCGCGGCCAGGGAGACACACGCCGCGCGGTGCCACGGGCTAAGACCGATCGAATAATCGTTTCGTCGATATCGATGCCTCGTATCGGCTCGCGATGAAAAGTCGCCGTCGATGGTGGCCCGCTTTTCTTCCCCGAGACGACGCCGAGCGTGGAATTAGTACGTTGATCGCGCGATTTAACCGCGCGAAAGAAGGCTGGTGAAAGAACGAGGAAGAGGGCGAAATTGCCGGACCGATCGGCCAATCTTTCCGCGAAACCATTTACCATTAACGGTGTCTGTTGCTCGCCAAGTGCCTCTCTTCCTTCGCTTTCCCTTTCCGAGGAAGGTGGTTTTGTCAGTATTCGGGAGAGTTGACCCTTTGACCTGTAACCACGTGTGAGACTCGTGGTCAAGTTTCCGAGCCAAAACTGATTATCACGAGTCTGGCCCGTGGTACATCGGTCGGTTCGAAACTGACTATCACGGGTCTGGCCCGTGGTACATCGGTCCGGTCGAAACTGACTATCACGGGCCTGACTCGTGGTACGTTGATGTGCCCCATTTCAATTATTAACCCTCTGTATTCGGCGGTTCTTTCGTTCACGAGAAATAGTAATTCGAAGACTTTCTATCATAAAGTCTAGGATATTTTGAAAACGGTAAATAAGAAATCGTATGCAGATTAAGAGGTGGAATTATTTTACCTCGACATTTCACGCATCGTTGAGTAATTTTAGATTTGATATATTAATTAACATCGATCTTTAGAGTGTGATTAAATGGCGACTGAGAGGCGCCTTTCGAGTGCAAACTTTATCGTTTGTCGTTTAATTTAATTTATATTTAATTTTTCGCTCGCATTTTTGTAATTTATTAAATTAACTTTTCCCGAATTATATTTTTGTAATAAGTACGACACCGTACGTAAGTCCTGTGCGATTGGTACCGCTTAAAACAGGTTTACGTTTTGGGACCACGCTGTTGAATCTTAAATCGTAGGGCAAGGGGTTAAGATTAACCAGCGTTATACTTTATATACTGCCCTGCGTTTGGAACGTATTCCATTGAAAATGAAAGATTTACCTGCTTCCTATTTCAAAATATTTTCTTTTTCAAATTTGCGTGCATATTTCGATCTGCCCGATCTGGTCCAACCATTTTATAATTTATCGCGTGTAAGGAAGTCCGAGGAATTGACATATTGGAAACGAGATGGGGTTGCTAGTTAGTCAAAAATTCGTCTCTGAGAGTTATTAGCGCGACGAGCGTGTTTCCACCCTTTGTAAGACCAGAACGAATCGAATTTCGTGGCCGATCCTCTTCGTTTGCCTGACCTTAATTACCTCTACGCAAATGACTTCGCAACGGCGTAATGCGTCTCTGCGGCAGTCACTTCTCCGTCTATCGATGACACTTCTATCCTCGAGATTCGCGTTGGTTTAGTACCTACGATTAGTCGCTGCGTCTCGTCGACAAATAAAAATTTCCCCACTCGGATAAAGCGAGGCGTCGCGTTTGAACATTAAAATTAGCTCGCCTCGATGTCAACTTTCCCGTCGTTCCCGTTTAATCCTACGCTGAACAGATGCAAGGAAGAATTGATCGAAGAAGGTTCGTAAAAGATGAATATCAGTTTCTTTCTTCCGGACCGAGGCGAGAAGGGTAGTCGTGTCCTGGTTTCGTTTTCCGCAATCGCGTTTCATAATTCACGGATCGGTTGAAATTTTTGTACCCTTTATGGGCGTTCCCATTTATATTTAGGCGCATTAAAACACCCGTGAACGGGCAAATAAGGCGATTGTTGTGGTCGTAGACGAGGCACGGTGAACGGTTGGATGTGTCGCTACGCTAATCGGAAAGCTCGAGCGCTCAAAGCCAACCTAATTAACGCTTCGAGTGCGAAGGGTTAAATGTATCTTAAACGCGTGCATCTTCGAGCCTTTGCCGTGTAATTGGCGAATATTTGGCTGAAACGTCATAGTCCGATAACGCTCGAATCCTCCGGAGCAACCCTTGCGCACCCCTTGGCTCTTGACCGCTCGGACGTACACGGACAGGGTGAAACGGGGTGGAATGAAAACGCGGATGCCGCGATACGAAAAAATGAAACGTTTCGTCCCTTGTTCCACTAATTATAACGTGATTTTCGCTAACGAGACGCGTCGCAATGACGTCGATTCTATCGATCGGCCACGATAACGACGCAAACGATTCACGGTCCCGCGGACAACGTTTCCAGACGAAGAAGTTTGATCGATCGCGGGACACGCAGCCGAGCTATTTACTATCGACTTCTAGCATCGACTCGTACGCAACTTTCGACAATACGAGATCCCAAGTTTTCCATATCGCTCGTACTTCATCGGATAGGAACCGAAAGTGGTCTGGAGGCACGATCGTGTGCGGCGAGTCGAACTCTCGTGCAAAGTAATGCGCTAAGTTCGCGTTAGCGGGGCTGGCGAGGCTGAGCGAATAGGAGGAGAAAGGAGAGAGGGGAGAGAGAAAAAAAGGAAAAAGGCAGAAACTCTTCTCGAGTTGGCGTCAATTTGTCAAGCGTACCGAAACGTATCCGGCTGCGCGTTCCGTTCGAACTATCCCGAATCGTCGTTTTCGCGCGACCGGCAGCAGCAAAGTCCGGTCGATTCCTCGTTCGTCTATTTATCCACGTTCCGCTGCGAAATCAGCCTGTTATACCGTCCCCGTGAACTTCGCGCCAACTTTCTTCGTTATCGTCTATATCGGCGAATCTTTCCACCGGGGGGATCGAAAAATATTCGACGACGGAATTACGAGATATCCGGCAGAGATTCCCGTGGCTCGCGAATTCACCGACGTTTCCCGCCTGCGTTTATCGGTATTTGCCTAGTCGTATCCGTCGACGTTTTCGAAAATTCGCGACACCGACTGCGCGGTTTTTCGCGCGGCGTAACGCTTAGCCGCTTAATGAGATTCGCGAGACACCCCCAGACGCGTTACATATTTCTCGCCACCGCGTGCGTTTCCTCCCTCGCATCGATTTTCCCGCTGCTTCTCCGCGTAAGCGATTCGCGGTCGGCGTAAATCACGCGAGCATTCGGGTATCCGAAAGCGAGTATCCGATTGCCGTTTATTCGGCGGTTGCAAGAGTTCCGGAGCCGCATCCGCGCGAATGCGTGGACGACCGCAGCGATAAAATTTTTAAACGACCAAACAAATCGAACGAGAACACCTTGGACTCTCGCGGCGAGTGAAATTCACGGCAATTCCGTCGAAATTTTTGCGGCGCGACGCCGCTGTACCGTCGCCGAGATACGCGTAATTAGGAAGAAAGATGGCGGCACGTTTGCCAACGACTTCAGCACCGCGTTCCCTTGATTACGATCTTTCATCACACCGTGTATCCCGCCACCTTTTCCGAGTTCCCCACCTTGTCCCGCATTAATTAACGAAATTATAGAATATTACCCCGTGAATACACCCCATCCGTACGCGTACGCCCGGCGTGAACAGCCTCAAACGATTTAATTCCCTCTAGCGACCAGCGTGCACGCCCTGTCGCCCACCGTTCCTGCTCGCACAATCGAGTAATCAAAATTTAGCCGGCAGTAATCGCCTCCTTCCGCTTCATCCTCGCGAGGGAAGGTGAAAGGAGACGCCGGTGAAAGGTGTCTCGGAAAAAAGTGCAGTCTCCCCAGCGCTGAAAGCGGACCGCGGCCAAGTTTAACGCGGCTGAACCAGTTATTTCGCCGCGGGCTGTGTGTTTTCCGTGGCCGAGCGTGCCGACGGGTTTGCGTGGCGCAACGAATATCCTTATTCCACGGTTCATGCGTTCGTAGTTCCGCGTGTACGTTCTAAATTCCGCCTCGGGTCTCTGCACGGTTGGCCGTCGGGCCGGCAAGCGGAGAAACCGGCCAGATAGAGAGGGAACCGTTTATTGATCAGCTTGTACAAGCGCGAACGATCTCGCGCGCGCCACGCCGCGCCGGGGGATTATAAACGGGCCACGAAGTTACTAGCCTCGTTCGTTTGTCTTGCTCTTCATCTTGCTGTTCCATCGTCGTTGAAATTTCCCGCGAATTATGTCGCCACGCGCTCGCGAAATTATTAATTCCCGCTTATTCCGCACGCGCGTTAGCTACGGTCACGCGACAGCCGAGCGTTTCACGTGCTTCCCGTCCATCGATTCGAATTCCCCGTAATCGACCTGTTCCTGTGAATTTTTCAGCGTCCTCCTGTCTCGTAGACAGAGTAGTCGTTGCGTATTTTCGTTTTCAAGATAATAGCGTATTCGGTTTGGCTTTGCGTACGATAACACGCGAGACTACGACGCGTAGAGTCAGGAAATCGTGCAAAACATCAGCGCGAAAGGCGTGGCTTATAGCCGAGGTCCGATGTAAACACGCTGGTCAGGCTTCCGGTTCGGTTTTCGGTTTTCGCTGCCGATGCCTTTGTTCTCAGTTGCGCGTTGTTCTTCGCCGCGTCCGGACGAAGTAGCTCGACGCGAGTGGCCGACTGTGCCGTCGATTATGGCACGTGCCATCGGAATTTGAGTCGTTGGGGATAATCGAAACGATCGACAGGGAAGGATTTCGTTGATCGCGTGGGGTGTCACTGTGGGGCGAGCATCGGCGTAGACTGCGAGTGCCTGCGAGGATGCACGGTGGGGCCTCTGCTTCGAATTCGATCGCGAAAGGTGAGTGCACGCACATCTTAGGTTTTCTAAAAGTATGGTTTATTTGGATTAAGCGAAGGAGAATGGGAAATGTAAATTCGCTGATTTTTGTACGTATAGGGTGAGTTAGGATTCGGGTCGACGTTGTACCGAACAAAGGGTAACTGTTTGGGGCAATCTTGTAGAGATTTATTAATCGGTATAGTTATTAATCGATGCCCCTTGGGGGAGGGGACGAGGTTATGCGAAATTTTTACTCGCTAAAATCCCCACGGTGTCCATCCCCGGGATCTCTCGCGACGATGACCGGTGCCCTCCGCGGCATGCCCAAACTGTGGGGGTCTAATCCGCCAAAAAATCGGTCCACATATATGGCCCCGCGTGGCCACTACACGGGCGCCATCTTCCTCCGACCGTGGCCTCCCAGAAAGTCGCGTAGTTATCTAGATTTATCTGAATTCGTGTCGAATCGTTTCACGACTCTATCTTTCTTTGAAGATACTCGAGGAAATTAATTTTCACGATGACGTATTAAGGATGACACCCAGTTTAGAAATAGACGCGCACGAAAATAATCCGTGACGTGTAACAAATTTCATCTCCTGTCACCGAAGATTCGATTACCATCACCGAAAGCGTGCAAATTCGTTTAAAATTTCCCGATTTCGGATGAAACATCGAAGACGAGAATTCGTACATTTTTAATCGCGTTTCTCTATCAGGTACGTTGCCCTGTACAGGAAAGGCTGCGCGGAAACGCTGAAAAATGTTCAGACATCAATCGCGTGGCTTTGTACAGGGAACTTTTGTTGCGTGACGGGTGTTCGCAGTACAATGCGTTTCATTTTTCCCAACCCTCGAAAGTGTCGATAGCAATGCATCGAATTCGTTGGAGCCTCTGATATAATATCGCGGCAAGTGGCTAGAGGTCTGCCTGTTCTTAAACTACACCGCTTCTCGCTGCATCATGCAAACCGTGTTGCGCGCGGGATAAATCCATCGATCTTCCTGCAAAGAAATCCACCTTGGGAACGGGCTCTCCGCGGTGTTTACCCTGTTCCGAACTCTCGAAATCAAGCGGAACCCTCGTCGATATTTCGTCGAACATTCCTACCGCCTCGGGTCTTGTTTATTCGTTCTGCGTGATCCCAGATTGCCCTATTCCGATAAATTGTCTTGGCCTATATCTAGGGGAGAGGCCGGGGAGCTGGATGACGCCAGCAGAGATGCAAATGCAATTTCATTCATTGATTGGCGTTGCCATGGCGACCAAGACTTGGACGAAGCTGCGTCACTTTGATGTCTTTTCGCTTACCCTCGACGAACGCGGATCGCGATCCAACGAATTAGGAAATAATTTCCATCTCGCGATCTTAAACGAGGATCGAGGTTATAGCTTCGTAACTGTCCTACGGTTCGAACGCTTTTTACCACCTTTCGATAAAATTACCGGGATACCTTTTAATCGGTCGAGAATTCCCGTTCGTCGGGGGTAGCTGGAGGAATCGAGGCGTCCGTCCGCCATTAGCCGCGAGACGATTTCTTCCATGGGAACTAGACATCGCGAAATCGGGAATTCGATATCCGCGAATTGGCAAGGTCTACGCAACGCGGAGGAACTCGACAGGCGAACTGTTCCGCATTTGCGCGTTCGATGGTTCGAGGGAACGCGAATATCTATGGATTCGATCGAGCAAAGTTACCACGCCACCTCTATCGAGTCCAACTTCTTTCTGACGAAGCTCTCATAGTTCGCTGCTCGTTCCGAAATCGCCATTTTTCCATAATCGGAGCGTTCCGCCGAAAGGGTGGTATCATTTTCGCGAAAAGTCACGCGACTAATTCCCAAACGGATTTCGCTCCTCGAAACTCCGACTAATTTTCTCCCTCGATCTTCATCGTGGATCAGAGTTGGTCTGAGAAAAAGAAGGGGTGGCAGAGAAAGCGACCTCCTTCGACTATCACCAAACCGGATTTCGCTTCGCCTGTCCGCAGCTTCGGCGTGTTTCGTTTAAACAGTTTTCCGCAGACTCGACTACTCTGGTTTTTCCTTCCATCCCCGACCTGACTTCTTTTTTTTCTTTCATCGTTTCTCCCTTTTTACCCCTGTCTCGCCTCTCCCTTTTCCCGTTTAATTGAACCCTCTCGTTCCCCCCGTTCGTGGCTGCCACCGCTTCTTCGGTTACCTCTCTCTTTCCACCGATTTCTCTGTGTTCTCTTTTTCGGTCACCCCTAGATCCCACCCTCTGCTCTACCGGTGTCCGCAAATTCGGATTCCACACTGGCTCGGAACAATCCGATGTAAACTGAATGCGTCGCTCGAGGTTTTCCTTTCCGCTTTCTCCATCGATGACTTTTTAATCGGCGATATCGAACGGGGCCCGCCAAAAGCGACTCCATTTTGTAAGGGGTTAATAATATTCGACAAGAACTGTCTGCTGATACTCTTTCCTAAGAACTGTCTCTCAATAACTCCTCTCAACGCACTCTCTAGGAACGCTTCTGGACCTGCCCTTTTAACACGTTCGTCGCCGCGTCATCCATACCTGGGTGACGTGTATGCTTCCGTGGGGGCACCGTCACCCAAATATGGGTGACTCTCTTCTTGTTCAAGTTAAATAGGATTTCCAGCTGGATTTTTAAAAGGAATTTAATAAAATAAGTACTGAATTATAAATATAGGATATACAACATAAAAATATGAAAAATATACACATTATACTATAGTTTTTATTAATTTATATTTAGGATAAAATATTACATTATACTATGTCGCATGGTATTCTTCAAAACAGTCTAAACATATTTGACGTGATTTTGGATAATTGGAACAATAGGTCGTAGTTTTTTTACATTTTTCGTAATTGTCTGTCAATATGTTTATGACTGGTAAAACTTTACCAAGTTTGCTACTCTGTTTAATCGTTTGGTTATTTGCAAAATGCAAGTTTGCCGATAGTAATTCGGAACGATTACAGGAAATGGAAAATTGTAAATAGGGTCCGTTGACCAACATCCAACGAGCGGTATCTGTAGTAGACGCATCCAAATCATCAGTCCGATAACGTTCTAGTGCTTAGACACTAGGATTTGGGCCCTGTGAGAAACTCAACCGAATCGCGTTGGACGACGAACATGTTAAGGACGGGCTTCCTTTGTTGATTGATCGTGAATCAAGCGGATCATTGCTTCGATTTGAGACTCCAGTTATCATTGCTACGTGCTCCTCACTCACACCATCTTATCGGTAGCCGGAGCTCGCCTAATCTTATATATTCTTACAATTTCGAATTTCTTGCCGGCTCACTTTGTCCCCCCATCGCGTTTCACCTCGTTTCTCCCTGTTACGACGCTGCACACGGACCGGCCACACGCGCCATTGCGAGTTTCCATCGATCCTCTCTTTATTCCCCCTTTTTTCATCCCCTTTCTCTTCATCGTCGGGTAAAGAGTCGCGATGAAACGGCGCCACGGATCTGCCTTTTATTTGCAACATCTCCCTAGCCGCTGAGCAATTTCCCTTTCGCATACCGTCGCGCGACTTCTCGAAATCGCTTCTACGTACTCAGAGGGACAGAAACAGCGATTCATAACTCGAGCAAACTCGTCGGGGAATTTGTCGGGCAGCGTGTGAACCGCGTAAAAATAGACTGCGCCATTCTTTCGCAATTTTTAAATCAACGTGCATCGCTCCCCGCAAACGCGGGATACGCGGTCGTATCGGGTGCACGGGTTCTATCTCGCGATCTCTATCCCGCTGTCGCGTCGTTGCTCGATATCCCGGGAAGAATAATTCCGACAGTTTTGTCGTGGAATTCTCGCCGGTAACGAATAACCGGAAAAAGTTTCGATAATTTGACGAAACGGAGGGAATACGTTCATATTCGCCCCCTTTACTCTCGAGCGTCGCTATTAATTCGCGAATCTCGCCACTCGAGGCAAGCCGAGTGGTACGTCATCCCTCGAATTCTAATTCGAATTTGTCGGCGCAAAGCACGAAATTAAACAGTGGTATCCGGATATAGGGGATGGTCGAGGGACGGTTATGGGATAGTTAGGGGTCGGTTGGTCGTTGAAATTCACGCGTTTCGCGTCGCGTGATTGACACGATCATGGGAGCTGACTACGCGTCGTGGCAGCGGACATTACGCAACTGTTTATCGCGGAAACTCGCAAGGGATGGAGGACGAACGCGGCAGGATAGCGTCACGACGATTTCCAGCCAAACTTCATTCCCATTCCCATATTTCCGCCTCGCGCCGAACTGAAAGATACATCTAGATAAATGCGGCGGAACGTGCAGCAGTCCGGCACTTCGGGGGTGAAAATTTTGTCCGCATCCGCCGCGACGGCCGGGTGTCGTCGGACCGAGGACAGGACTTTTTGGAACGGGATTTACCGTCGCGACAGGCGTCGGTGTCGTAGTCCTCCATCCCCTAGCCCCATCAGGTGAGTCCTCGGTGTCTCGGAAGAACCGTGAGCTCCCCTTTTCTACGCTTTTCTCCGCTTTTCTACGCTTTTCTCCGCTTTTCTCCGCTCGAGATGCCTCGAGATCTTTTCGACTCTAGGTGTCCAATTCGACGATGGTCGCGCGAACGTTGTAGCACCGTCGTGTAATTTTTCACGGGATCATCCCGAATTCGTTAACGTCTCGCGACCCGTTCGACCTTTAAATTGTTTTAAGAAAATCGGCGAATTCGTACAGAAATCCGCTCCGAATCCTGATGCGAGGAATACCCATCGGTTTTAGAGAAACGAATTGTCTCGGAAATCGATAGAGAAATCGATAGGATCGACAGGGATCGTTTCTCGTACCAACTCAACATGGGGTTCGTGGATCAAGAAGCACGAGGTTAAACTCGGTTAAACGTTGGTTATTTAGAATATAGGAAATCTTGTCGCCGAGTCTGCAATGTTAACGAGATTACATCGCAGGAAGAAACTAGCGAAGCGTATCGTTGCACCCCTATCGATAAAGATTAACAGTGTACCTTCACCCTCGGCTGCTCTCCGATCCGTGGAGAAGATTAATCATACTTTAAGACCGGATCGGAGAGGCATTCTAGCCGGGAGTAATCCTGAAAAGAATCTCGCAGGACTCGTCTATCGACACGGAAAGACATCGTGTCAAAGAATAACGTATCGAAAGTGCCTCCTTCGTCGCGTAATCGATGCATAAACGATCAGATTAGAGGCGACCCTGTCGGCTGGAGGAGATTAATTACCGAGTCACCTATCTTAATCGTGACTAATTCTTCGATAGGCAACGCGACACTTGCTGACACCGCGAACGATTTATCTATCTCGATGGACCGATATTTTCTTCTCGCCGGTGCACTGGGTCCCGTTCAATGGAAAAGAGGGAATCCACAACGACGACGACGACGACGACGACCTCAACCGACTGGCTCGCTATTGCCGAACGCTTGCCTGGTCTGCTTAAAAGACCGGAAAACAAGGCTCGACGAGCACGGATGCGAGTGCAATTTTTTACCCAATGAATTCGATCTCTTTTACCATATTAGACAGCCCGTATCCACATTTTCATTCGATCGCGCATTTGCGCGTTGTCGCGCCATTCGCTTATCTTCTCTCGCTGTTCTTCTCGTTTTATCCTTGTTAAACTCGATCGCGAAAGAATCGATCTTTCTCGGTGAGTCTCGCCCTTGATTTTCCACCGACGATCCAGAGAATCCGCCCACTGCAATTCCAGTGGAAATATCGGTGACGCGAAACAGGGGTTATCGACGAATCGCGGCAGTGGAACAGGTTCGTAATATGTCGAACGGTTTAAGGAGATTCGGTCGACGCTTCAACGATCGTCTTACCGTAGCGAATTTAACGAATTTATTTAACGTTTATGAAACGCTATGTTCTTTAATTCGACTTATTCGATCAGTGAATCCACGGTTTTCGATGTGCCCCCTTTTTATTTACCCCTCGACACTCCGATTTCGTCGATTCGTCATACCGAAAAGGGAAAAAGAGAGGAAAGAGACAGCATATTAACGCGACGCGGTGTATTTTTTCCGTTCTTCGCTTTTCTCCTATCTCTTTCTTTTTTCCATTTCGATTCCTCGACGAAGTGGCTGCGCCCGTTAAATAACTACCCGACGCCCGTCACCATATCGGGCGACGACGCGACGCATCGGTCGGCGAATTTTTCCAGCGACCAAGTGCGGTAAAAAGACCGCGTACCCCGCGCGAAAATAAACATTCCAGTTGATTTTATTATATCCGTGCACCGCGACGGCATTGTTTGCCATAGCGCGTTGTTTCCACGCCTCTTTGACGCGTCCACCTGGAGCGCAGCGGCGCGACGAGACAGCGACTGCTCTTCCCACGCGACGAGCAACGCCGTTTCGCAAACGAATAAACAGCAAAGCTTCGTCATACTCGAAGAATTCCATTCGCGCGTTTCATTATCGCTCTCTAACTACCCCGAAATCCTGCGAATTCTTCGAATTCTCTCTCGGTTAAATCCGATTCTTCGAAATTAGATTTTCCCCCCGAACGAAATTTCCCGTTTCTCCGAGCTGTTCGAGAATCGGATTCGAACGTAACACTCGTTCGCTGGAATATTCTCACGCTGACGTTTCTCTTTACGGCCATAACACCTTGCTGCCTGGAAGGCAGGAACGAGGGGGAAGGCTGTCGAGAAGTACCCGCGAAAAATCAGCTCGTGAACCACCTCGCTTCTCGCGAATGATCCCTTCTTCGCGCACCTTTCCGCCATTCGCTCGACTTGGCTCCACTGTCGCGCGAATTTCCACCGCGTCTCGGAGAACTGCGAGCCCCCTCCGATCGGGAGCAATCTGCATGCCGAACCGCATAGAATTTATCGATGTTGACGGAGCACTCACCTGTTCGTGTCACGTTCTTGGTCCCGACGCTGGCGTCGGGTTCGGTACATTCCGTCCAATGTAGTACGTCCCGGTCTCGCGTTGCGAATACACACGCGCCACTGCCGTTACACAGCCGGAATAATTTCCACGGTGCTCGTGTTCCTCTCGCTGTCTTTTCGCACGAGCAACGCGCGAAATTAACGTCAGACACGCGTTTCGTTCGCCGAGCTTCCGGCGAGGGGACGCTCCGCTCCACGCGGGGGGTTTAAACGCGCCGAGGCAGGCTGACGCGTCGCGAGTTTCCTCTCGTCGCGAACAAGAATCGAACGCTGCGCGACTAATTGCCCGTAGACGAATTTCGAATAAGATTTTAAGGACGAACCACTTTTTCCAACGAAAACGAGTACTCGCGCTGGTACGACGAGTATCGGTAAATCATTCGGGCGATATCGATCGCGATCGAGTGGGATTCGTGGATCACCGTGGATCACCGTGGATCACCGTGTACGTCTTTAGAGTTTTCAGCCCGCGACGTTAATATACGCCGTTAACATTGATAAGGAAAAAGGATGGGTTCGTTGACCCGTTTGAGACCCGACGAGTTTTCAGAGTGGAGTGTCCATCGGTGTTTGTCGCGCGCAAACCGGCATAATAAGAGGCGGGTTCACGGCGAAACAGCGTAATAAAGCCAGTTAAACAAACTGCGCTTGGTTCTCGGCCGCTAATAATCGGAATGGAATCAGGAAACCCTTCGTTACCCGATCTACTCCAGAGGGATCGGACCGGGTCGGCATAAGATATCCCTCCTTCGTTTCCTCGGGGCTCTCTCCGCGTCGACAGAAATATCGTCGGTTAACTGTTTTCCCGACGGTTTACGAATCCTCCCTTGCCTCTCTTCGCCGTTCAATTGGCCGCTATTGATTTTCCCAAGTATGATTACGCGCGGCTATGGAAGAGAGGCAGGACGACGATTTGCTTCCATGGACCAATCTACGATCCTTGGCTGCAAGATGCTGGCCAATCGAGCGGCCATAGGGCCAAACGAGGAGGATCCTCGGTGCAGAAAGAGGGACTCTATGTATTTAAAGCGCGAGTTTGGTATATATCCTTGAGCCGAACGAGTGGACGCGAGAGAATAACCACCATCCGGAGGGTGGAAGCTTCTACCTCCGCTTCGTCGACGCGCGGATTTTTCTTTAGACCGGAGCTCCATAGATCGCGAGGAATAATGTTTTCGGGACAAATAACCGCGCGCGGTGCTTCCTCGGTTGTACGTTGCAGTTTTTAAGGATACCCGGTTTAAGGATTGCTTCCCGAACAGCGGTAGGGATTTCGTATTAGCTCTCGTATCCGTGCACCGAGTACGTTCTGAGGGAGGAATTAAGCGGGGGAAACGAGCGTGTTTGTTCGCGGCGAAGCGTCTTCGTGGACCACGGGGCCGCATTATCCGCGAAGGAATCGGTATCCACGCACGAATCGGCGAAGGAATCGAAGGAAACGAACGGGAAGGTTGGATGATGAGAGAGCGTGCGGGGAAAGTTTGTCGATTCGCGTCGCGAGATAGTCCCCGCGTTTCCATCGAACATTCCGTCGCTACAAATGAGATCGATTCCGCTCGAACGATCTTTCGGTACAATGCGATTGGGTGGCACGCCGTACCAGCCATTCCATATCCCAGACCAGCGAACGGGAAGCCTCGTATTTTCCAACTTTTGTCAAACTGCTTGCATCTCGATGGTCTTGTTGCCGGTCCCGGGGGACCAATTCCGCCGGAACTTTGGATTTCGCGTTCGTGCTACCTACTCGCAGACGCTATTGGCTCTTCCGGACTTGGCGAAGTTAATCTTAACTATCGCGTATGATGTAGCATTTAAAGCATTCTAAATTCTTTCACGCGTCGTTGGTCGCCCCTGGAATTAAACTCGCGGCGAACGATTCGCGATGGAACGACAGAGTGATTGTTTCGCGAGGGAGAGACGGTACCAGACGAACCGGAAGAAAATGGCCGGCGAGGAGAATGGAAACGGGCGAGAATTTATACTCGTTTCAGTTCTCCGTCGAACCACGCGGGTTTTTGACCCGGAAAGGTAAATCGTCGTCGATCGAGACAACATCTGGGTCAATTCCTTTCCGATACGACACGAGTTCTCCCGTCGCTCTGAGCGAACGATCCACCTCGTAGATCGGTTCGTCGATCTCCCGTCGCGTCGCAGGCCATCGAGTTTATACTGTCCCGTGCCCCTCGAATCGTAGGCGAAAATCATAGACACGAACGCGAGCCGTTTGTTCCGACAGCTTCGAATTAAATCCCGTAACAGGGAGACACTGGCCGCCATTATCCAGTTCGATCCTGTACCGTGCCGGTAATCGAGGACGACTAAGTAACGGGTTTAACCGGGCAAATTGTAATTCGAAGCACTTTCCCCCCTCTCTCTTTTTCTCTCTCTCTCCTTTTTTCCCCCATTGTTCGGGCTACTTAAGCGTAATTGCGTGGGAGATAGCTCGGAGAACATCTTTAAGAGAATAAAGCGGTACCCTCGAAATCCGTGTAGAACGACGTTCGCGAAACAGGGGGTACAGGGGTACAGGGGATCCACGCGAATCGCGTTATCCGTGGAAACCGGCTTTCTTTCCTTTTCTTTCCGCCTCTTCACCCCTTCGCGCACCCCAACCCTCCGCCGTTCTGCAAATAACGTCGTTAGACCGACGAGGCGCGGTTATGCGGTTAATTCCACCAACTCCTCCGGTAATTCGGTCCCGTTTCTTCCAATCACCGTCCCGTAAATCATTTATCGATTAAGATAAGTCGAAGCTGCAGCGTCGAACGAAAAATGGAGGCGTTCGTCGGCCTCGAACCGGGAGAGTGGGTACCTAGGAAGCGAACAGAGGAATTCGCGGATCGGAATGAAATTGACGATCTAACAACGCGGTTTTGCGAGGACCCGAAGAATTATCGTTACCAGACTCGTGTCTTTACATGGTAGATATATATTCGCTCCCCATAGACATTGCCGATAGACTTGCAATTTCATCTATAGACGTAAGCGAGTTGGAATGTCCTTTGAAAGAATACCTTGGAACAATAACGTTGCAATCGGTATTAATATCGGGCTAACAAACGGATCGATGTGTATGAAGTTATACGGTGGAAGGGGATTCGTTTTATATTCGTGCAGAAATTCTGGCCAAAATAATTTGGCGGATCGAAACACGCGGCAGGACAATGGCTCCAGCGTCTGCTTTTCCAGCCAGACTACTTTCCGGTTTCCGAGATGAAAACTTGCGTTTATATTCTTAGCGGAGGGACGAAATAGGCTGGCAATCGTTAACCCTTTCACTCTATAATATGACTATAATATGACTGCAGGATTGCGGATGTGATAAAACGTCCATAGGTTTCAAAGCTGTTAGAGCTTGGAACATTTTTTCCGAGCGCCATCCAACTGTTCTAACCTGTCCTACCATCTTGTAGAATAGTAGAGATATTTTATTCAATTTGTTAAATTAATTCACGACTTGGGATTCAGTTTGCTACTTTCTTCGTAATGCAGGAGTGAAAGGGTTAAATCGTGTTAAGAGGTTATAATGCAATGAAAGAGAAAATGAAATGCCAGTTGAAACTGTGAAAACAGTTTAAGCACACAATTTCCAACTACGAAACAATGACACTGCGATTCTAAAAATCCAATATTACTTACAACCCAATCCAGTATTACTTCCATCAAAAATCAGAATAATATAAATTTACTAGCATGGCTGACCAAGCAAAAGTTCTCGCAAAAAGACACGCGCTGATAAAAGACAAAACTCAGGGGAAGGGATTGCCCCCACATTGCTAGGATGTAGACTTTATTTTAGTATTTAATTTTTACTACTTACAACACTACTTGCAACCCAACTCAGTATTACCTCACCCACCATGAAAAATCAGAATAATCCAAATTTATACCACGTCTGACCAAACAAAAGTTCTCGCAAAAGACAAAACACAGGGGAAAGGATCGTCCCCACATCGCTAGGATATAGACTTTATTTTAGTATTTAATTTTTACTACTTACAACACTACTTGCAACCCAACCCAGTATTACCTCACCCACCATGAAAAATCTGAAAAATCAGAATAATCCAAGTTTATACCACGTCTGACCAAACAAAAGTTCTCGCAAAAGACAAAACACAGGGGAAAGGATCGCCCCCACATCGCTAGGATATAGACTTTATTTTATCGTTTAATTTTTACCACAACAAACCGGAATCGAGCTTACATTTCGTCGTCTTACCGCGATCGAGAAGACGTCGCAACGTTTATCGTTTTAAACGAACCCTGGCGATAAGGGTATCCTTATTCGTTCGATCCCTGGCGGAAACAATTTGAAAAATAAATTTCCATCGATGGCCGTGGAGAATTATTGGTCCGGGAACAGCAGGCAGGACCACGTCGAAATTAATAAAATCGATGCCCATCGCGATCAGCCGGCCGTGCAACAACAAGCCGGCGAGAGCCATTCTGATTTACATTTCCCAGCGAATTTTAATTAACGCCCCTTAATTAATCCTCGACTCGGCGAACGGAGTACGAAGGGAGAATACTCGCGCATAAATCTCGCTACAGTCGAATGCGGCAAAAAGCTCGAGCTTCCTCGCGCACGATCGTGGACGATCGCGGTAAATCTTGGGCTCCTCGAGGAACCCTGGTCCGGTTCTCTGTCGCTGGTCGGGAAGTTAATCGCGGAGAGGGACGGGGACGCGACGAGTCGCGAGTGTAAAACGATTTAAAATGCAGCACGAAACCGGCGCAGGCTGTTTGCGTTCTGATTGGGCCATTGTGCCAAGGCAAATTGACGTCTCCTCTGGTCTCCGCTGCTTTTGTGACTGGCACGTCGGTTTGTATGGGAGGATATTCCGCGTTCCATGGCGAAAGGATTCGATGTCCCGGGCAACGGGGACAAGCCGGAAAAATGCTCGTCGCCTGTCCACGAGCGTGTTGCTCGGTGGCCGGACCTCGCCGTCTCGCGGAATCACGGTTGTATAGAGTCCGATCACGAAGCTCTCCTATATTCGAGAAGTCTGTTCGTGACATGGCTGGTCGATGCACTTGGCCTCTGTTTTGCGGCTGAACGCCCGCTGTCCGAAGGGAGACGGCCAGCGGACGTGGAAATTGATTCGTTCCAACTGATTTTTGCACCCCCTGCGGGATTTGCGGGATTTCGGTTTGGTCGGAGAATCATGACCGAAAACCGACGGTGAAAGTTGCGATATCGAACGTGGCCGCGATAACGCGACTATACTCGCCAGGATACCGGTCGATCGATCAGATCGCGAGTAGAAAAATCGACGTATCTTTTCAACTAGTTTAGAGAAGGTGGGTACCGAGGTTCGTCCTATACGGGTCACGCGATCCGCCGTGGTAAGAACTGCTTTAAAATGCAAACAGCTTTTTTGCTATTTCTTCAACTTTTATTAAACTATCATCGCTGTACCCTGCTACGGGGCACATACACCCCGGATTACGTAGTTTCGAAGTAGTCGCGAAGCAGGGTGCAACGGTGATGGAGCAGTTTCGATTTTAAAGTCAATCCGTTGCTATTGAATCGCAAAATACTACGCGAATCTCGACGCTGGTCCGATCGTTAGACGTCACCCGACAATCGTACATCGAATAGAAGCTCGTGGATCACCCTCCTTCTTCGTCCCCCCTCGTCGCATTCGTCGCATTCGCGGAAAGAAGAAGAATCCTGTTCGGTTGCTCGACCTGGCTTCCTCTAGCTAGCTACCTTGTCCAATTTGCCCCTTAGCCAACCGTATCGCGGATTCTTGCCGGAGTCCGATGCACGCCGCCTCCTGGCGGTGCGGACGTTCACCTTGGTCGCGCGCGCGTGTTGCATTGCGGCTGCAGCCGTCGCGCGCTGCACATCCGCTCGGTGCAGCATGCGGCCGAGGGCAGCGCAGACCGCAGACCGAGTCGGCCGCGTCCTCGACTTAATGCCAAGGCAATCCTGGATACTCGCCTCGAGTATCTCGCCGACGTCGATGGTCCGCTCGTTAACAATTGCTCGTTAACGACAATCTCTCGTTAATAATAATCGCTCGCGCTACGGGGATACCGCGACGGAGCTTCGAAAATAACTTTCGAGAGTTCGCGGTGGAGCTTCTTTTGTCAGCTTTGTCTTGGCAAACGCGGAGTGGCTTGTCGCGTCTGATAATCGCGAGTAAATTTATTCACCGCTCTGATCGAACCCTGTTGAGCGTGACCGCGGATCGATGCCGCCGACTCGGTTAATCGAATCGTATAACGAAGTATCGCGAGTTAGCGATTTTATTGGTCGAGTTATGGGGTATTGGTCCCTCGAATGGCCGAAACTTGCGCTGATTAATGCATCGAAGCCTCCGATGGAAGCGTTACGCGTCGATCGTGATTATAGCGAAGTTAACAATAGAGCGGCGGGGGTTGGTTTCGTCGGGTGGGAAGCTTATCGACCGCCATCTCCATTTCCCGTGTTACGCGACGAAACTCTGCCGATTAAGAGATCGATACGCCGGGAATTTTGGCAATTGAATATCGTAATGGAAATGTTATCGTGTTCCTAATAAAGTTAACGACGGAATGGAACGTTAGCTTCGTCGGGTATAACGTCCCGCCGTCGTCTGCCGGTTCCCCGGGCTGCGGCCGATGGCGGAACCATTCGATTAGCTAATCCGTTCGTTGTAATTTTCGGCTCTCGAACGTGCCAATGGAAATACGAAACCGCCCAAGTATCGCGTATTAACGTGGCTCGGACGGATCGTTCGTTTCGTATCGCCGCGTTATCGACAATCCGATCCCGTAACCGGGATAACGTTCGCCAGTCTTACGAAGCCCCAAAGCAGCCGGAAGTTTCGGAAATTGTAGGAAATTTCGCGCAATCGTGGCTCGCTATGAAGCTTTCCTATGCATTTTATCGCGCAAGTTCCCGCGGAACGAGCAAAACCGTGCAAGACCGTGACTCTGTATTTCACTGCGAGTACTCGTACGAAAATATCGTTGCCCGTGCGTTACGATCGTGTGACAGTTGTTCAGTGTCGCTCTCTTACCCGCTCCGTTCCTCCACACTGGCCAGCCGTGTCGAACAATTTATCCTTATCTCCTGCCGCGTCTTTCCGCGGGGGCACGATTAAATTTCGCGACGCGGGAAAAAGAACGACGCCCGCCGCGTTGGAATTACCGTGTTACGCTCGCGTGGAAACATTTAATTATACCCGGAAACCGACCTTGCTCCTCTAGCTTTTTAACTCGCGGAACGTTAATAAAACGGTCCCCGTGTTTCTTCCACCCCTCGTCGTCGATCCTCCTCTCTCGTCTCCGACACACTCCGACCCGTCTCGATCCGCTTCGTTTCTTTTCCGCGTACCACTGTCTCCTACGCGACAAGGATCCCCGTGGGAGAGGGCACCGTCGTAACAGCGTTTTCTCGCGTACGCGTGGAATACAAAGTATCCCGAAGCGTACGAGTCCCACGGGTGATGACTGAACATCTCCCTGTATACGTTTCGAGAAGCTCGTCGTATCGGAAGTTATTGCAAAATGAAGAAGGAAGTAGCTCCGTGCCCCGATGCCTCGCGGAACACCGTCCACCGACCGCGGTGTCTCTTCCCTCCGAGTTTCGTTTCGAGAAATTCGCCGATACCGCGTTTCCATCCTAGGATTCTCCATCCCCGCAATCAGGCTGCTCCGCGTGGCCATTTTCAACCGTATCGACGACGGTGTAATTTGAATTTTTTATCGAGCCCCACGGCTGATACACGGCGAGTATCTAAATCATGGTCCCTCGAAGCGGTCGCTTTGAAATATAATGGCCTCGTTGCGGCGAAAATTTATATTCCGCTTTATCGGGCCCCGCTCGTCGTTTTTCGATTCGTCGCGCGTGATACGGACAACGTTGAACCCACGCGTCACCCCCGATACAAAAACGTCCGTGCGATCGGTCGACGAATTTTTATTCCGGTCATTGGCCGACCGAAAACACACGGGAATTATTTTTAGCCAACATCGTCGACGGGGCTTTACGGGAAAATCTATTAAAACGGCGACCCGCGTGTTTCCACTCGGCTATTCGCCACTCGTCTCGCCAACTTTCGACTTACCTCGAGACTCGGAGTTTCAGACTTTTCACAGGGTACAGAGCGGAGAAGAGTGTAGAGCTCGCGGGGACCGAGAGGGATCCGTCGTGTCGGTGAGGAGATTGCGTGGATAATTATCGAAGACTACGCGAGATCGAGGTTCGATAACGCTGGGAAATGGCGAAGTCCCGCGCCTACGGTAACTCGAAATCCCCAGCGGCGCGACCCTGTGTAACTTGACTGTTATTTAAACTGCCATTCGACGATCATTTATTTACACGTTCGCGCGGCAGATTTACACAACAGAATCGTTCCGGGCGTACAAATATGCGGAATCATCGGCACCCGTTATACAGGCCTGTCCTGTCCGTTTCATTATCGAAAAACACGCAACAGCGTGATCGACGCGCATCGAGGGCAAACAACGACTGTTCTCGCGGAAACATCTGCGTAGTCGGAAGCGGTAGTCTCGTTTCCGGCGTTTCGCCAGCGCTCCGGGACGCTGCGCGTAGTTTTCCGAATATTTTCCCCCATTTTCTCTACTTTTTCTAGGATTTTCTTTTTTTTTTTTATTTCTTTTCTGTTCTTTTTCCCGACGCTTTCCGTCGTTTTGATTCACCGATCCGACACGGTGAGATATATCCTGCGAGACGTCGCGGATTGGTCGCGCGTGATCGATCGATCCTCGTCGATCGATGCACGCGAGTAACGAGTCCTTTGTCGCTGTAACGCGTACATTCTATTATCGATAATACTCGAACGGATGCCGTGGTGCTGGCTTTTGTCTGCGAACTGCGACCGCCTCTGGCCTCCTCCTTCCTTCCTGCCCGCGGACAGAGCTTCCGCCACGCGGAGACCCTGTCGAAAGGGACCGGTGTCGATAACACGCAGCTACTAGAATTAATTCGCGTGTTTCGTATTTCGATAAATCCAACCCCCTTTTTTCTTTTACCCTTTGTTCGTCCGAACGTTCCTCGAACGCGTTCGTCCAAACGAGCGTCGTTTTCGAAGCGAAGTTTGGAGCGTGGTTCGAAACATGGGGCTCGATTTGGAGCCCTTTGGAGAGTTTGATTTGGTCATGACGATGGGAGTGTGATGTTAGGTATGTTGGTATTAGATGGAAATTAGAGATCGTGGATCGGCAAGGTACCACCCGCCTTGCTGGACCATTACGATGTTATACATCGGTATTCTTGGATAAACTTACAGCCGACATTCATCTGGATAGGATTACAGTTGTCTAACTCTGGCAAGCTTCTCGGGTTCGCTATTTATTTGTCTGGTCTCGTCGAGTTACACAACAAAGCGGGAAAACTAAATATTCGCTAGTTAGGATAATGTACGGATTCGTGGTACACGAACTCGGATGGGAAATTGTAAGTTCGGAAAGGACGAGGAACCATTTGCGGTAGTGGTTGTCATAGAATGCGTGGTATAGGTGTGAGGAATGTTGCGTGGAAGAATGAAAAACGATCAGTAGGTGAATGACAGTCATTACATATACTTAGACGTTGTGTGTGAGAGAGTCCTCGAGAGATAATATCGCAGTTAGAAGCGAATTTATTAGGTGTACCGGAAAATTCTGTCCCTTCCGGTTACAACAAATTTTAACAAATATGCGCATATTCATTCGACTCATATTTCGCTCTCTCTTTTTATCACTGAACGTATACATACTGACCTTGGAAATGAACTAAAACGAAGATGATTCGTGTTAGTATTAACCCTTTGCACTCGAGAGGTGACTCTCAGTCACCGTTTAATCAGATTCTAAAGATCGACGTCAATTAATATATCAAATTTAAAATTACCTAACGATGTGTGCAATGTCGAAGAAAAATAATTCTATGTCTTAATTTGCATACGATTTCTCATTTACCATTTTAAAAATATCGTCGACTCTATGACAGAAGGTCTTCTAATTGCTATTTTTCTGTAACAAAGAAGTCCTCGAGTGCAAAGGGTTAAGTGAGACGCGATCATGTGTCCATGGCTACTGATAAAGTTCATATTTCGTACGAATTCCAATAAGGACGAAATGCTACAGAAGCGTGTAGAAATTTATTGAAATTGTTTCTGATAGAACATGCAAAAGATGTTCTATCGAAAAATTTCAAGTGGATGATTTCGACCTTTCCGATCAGCCACGCTCTGGGCAACCATCTTTGATCGACGATTCTATCAAATTTTGGCAATATTTGACAAGAAGCCATAAGTAACGATGGCAATTATATTATTCGATAAAGTTTATTCAAGGTATGAAAAATTTATTATTTTGTTTTATTCTATAAACGGACAGAACTTTCCGGTAGACCTAATATTGTACGAGATTTAGTTACAATTTATGTCGTGCTGCTATCGTGTTCGATAAATATTCTTATTAGTTTGTCCATTTACTCGCACGATTCTCCCAGTGGAAGAGATCAATGACGACGCCGGTGATCGACGTCCCTCGATTCGCTGTGTAGTCTATGGTAACTTCGAGCCAAGACTTTTTCAAAGCAACCAACTCGATTAACCCGTTTCGGCTTGTATATACACGATGCATAGTCTCGACTAGAAATATCAAACTAATTTAAAAGTTTTCTTCGTAACGCAACACGGCGCCGGAAGAATGCTCCTGGCAGTTTAATAGAAACGGAAAGCCGGGCGAAAACTCTTTTAATCGAAACATAATTATCAGGCCGGTTCGAGCTTTATGTATGACGTAAATTTTTCGTCATCGAAAACTTTCCATCGCGACAAACATCATCGCGAACCTATCTCGCGATTAATATCTAAAATTCCAACGAGGCAGGCAATTTCAAATTACTAGACCCGAAAATACTTCAAATTACTACGCGAAGTCTCGTTGAAAAAGATTTGCCGATTTCATTTCCTTGAATCGTCCCTCCAAGTTCGCAAATATAATTTCCCTCGACATTTTTAGTTCCGTGCGATGTCTAAACTGCCCAAATAAGAAATTAGTCGTTCCAAAAATGAATTCTCTCGATAATAAATTAATCCTATCAAAAATGTACTCTCTCGTTGATAAATTAATGCTTCCGAAAACGAGTTCGTTGTGTTGGAACGAATCCATTCAGGAATTATTTCGTCTTTCGTGAAGAATTAATTCCTTCCGGAGAACTATAACCGCGAGATCTAATTTCTTTTACTGCCTGTCGAGAAACGCGATTTTCTTTCCCCTCGGCGCGTAAAATCGGCAAAAATTCGACGAGAGAGGAAAACCTGTGACTTCTGTGAGAGAAGACACGTTCGAGTACGAACGCTTTCGTGCACCCCCTTCGCCACCGGAAGCCCTGGCGCGTCACGGAGGAATCGTTCCGGTAAACGTTCGATCCGAAAGCGAAGCGGCTCTGGATGCTGATCGCGTAACGCGACCGGTGTCTTCATCATGACCTCCACCTCGGATCCCTTTTTTCTTCTTTCCGGCGCAATCTGTACGACGGCACGAGGTTCGGTGTCGAGGGCGCGAGACTGCTCAAGATGTAGGCGTGATAACGAACTAATACGGGTTACCGTGTAATCTGCATAATAATACGCGGGCGTTATTGGCCCGTGGATTCCTCTTCGGCTGCATACAGATTCAAAATTACCGGAGAGACTGGCGACGGGAATTCCTCTGCCGGTGGTGGTGGTGGTGATGCAGCACGCGCGCCACCGGAAGTTGAATCAGCGAGCCTCGGTGCATCTTCCCTCCACTTTTTCCCCCCTCGTTTCTCGTCGCTAATCGTCAATTTTTATTAATTCTTCCGGGAATTCTCGATTCTGGCTACGAATCGAATTTATTTTCGATATCGCAGGATTTTTGGCTCATCGTGAATTAATCCTATGCGGACAGAGTTCTACGCGTCTGATAAACAACGACTCGATTTTTATAACAAAATAGGTTTTATTTAACTAAAATGTTACACTGAATTTTTCACACGATCATCTATTCGTTACGTCTCTGCCACACATATTCAGCCTTGTGCCTTCTTCGCACCCTTGTATCCTTACTTAACCAGTTAGCTGTGATTGACGAGTATACTCGTCGTGGGGAAATGACAGGATTTTGTATCACGATGAGTATACTCGTCATGCGTAGAAAGTAGTGACCATTGGGTATTTAAATAGTAATTTTTGTGAAAAATAAAACAGTCTCAAATTTCAAGATGTTTAGAATATTTTGAGGCCAGGCTGGAACGAAGCAAACGAATAAAAGATATGAATAATTTGAGATGAACTCGTGCATCCCCGTATGGGCCCCGGCGGAAACAGCTTATCAGTTCACATAACGAATTTATTTATGCGCGATGGTGTCTTTTAGATGCTAGCGTAAAAGGGGTAAAAGCAAAAGCCGAAAAGCTGATTCGTGATAGGGTTCTTTTAGGGATGATCCGCCATGGGACAAATGCGTGACGCTGGTACCAAGCGCTGAGCCCATTGATGGCTACTGGCCCGAAGTTACCTAACTATTTTTTGATTTCAGCAGTCACTAAAATTCACAGATATCCGTAAAAACTAACCAATAGGAGAATAGATGTTAACCAAATAAGTAAATATTAGTCATAAAAGTGTCAATTTTATAAAATAAACTCATCCTTTTGATCCAATATTTTCACAGAGACACTTACTCTATGATTGACAACTATACTCGTCACCGCTCGATTTTTGCGACACATGTGGGTGCGATCTCACGTGATCCTCTATTCGCTACATCTCTGTCACACATATTCATATTTCTGCCTTCCGACTTCTCTCTACTCTGCCTTCTTCGCGCACTTGCATCCTTGCTTAACCCTTTCGATACGAGGGCGCTATTCGCTGTGACACTTCCGCTGTACGGGGTACGGGGTACGGGGCCAGTCTTCTTTTGTATGAAGATTTTCTTAAGCGTTAAATAAGAACTGTGCTTAATAACACTTTCCAACAAGTATTGTTTGTAGCTTTAATATTAAAAAATATTTACATAAAATTCTATACAGGTGGATGACGGATATATCTGGCGCTCGTACCGAAAGGGTTAAATCCAAAACTGTCTCTTTTCATACACAGGCTTCCTTCCCAATTATTCGACATAGTCGCAGACATCCCGACAAAGGGATTTCGCGCTATCGTTCTTTCTTTCGCCCTAAACGCCAGAGTCGGACACTCTACCGCCATTCGCTATCCCCCGCATTTCGAGAAGCCGTCCATACCTTTTTCATACACCCCCTTAGATTTAAGATCGCATACCCATCCGCCTCGCTACTACTCTTAATACTTTGTTAGTGTAATTCGCCACTCGCCGTCCTACAATGTCTTTGGTTTTCCATTTTTCCATATTCCCAGGATAATATTCGGTCGGACGAATCGGCGTGGGTTTCGTTACGCATCGCGTTTCCAGGCACGAGTGTTCCGAACGAGTTGGAAAGAAAAAAGGAGCCGGTCGTTTGGAAGATACGTAAATAAAAGAAGTTTGGAAGCGAGGGGGTAGGAGGATCGCGTAACGCGGACGTCGAAACATGCAAGAAAGATTGACAACGCGGAAACTTGCTCCGGGAGGGCGCGCCGCGTGCATTTTTAAAATCAATTTTCGAAAAAACACGACATTCGCGCGGGGAAAGTTTCCGTTTCCCTTTTCCGATTCCACGGTCAGAGCCAGCTCTCTGTTTCTGTTATCGTTTGGAAACGAGTTTCGAAACTTTCGGTAAATTTCGTTCGCAAAGCGCAACACCGAGAACTCGAGAAAGGGGGGAAAGAGGCTGAAGAAGGACGAAGGGGATGGAAAGGGAGAAAAATTGCAAAGAAGCGGAAGGATTGGAGGGTTTAGGTTGGCGCGTCGATTCCATAGATACGATCGGACGTTTATCCGAGCGAAGTTTTTCCGCTCGGCCGTCACTCTTCGTAATTAGCTCTCGCCGTTAACAATTAAAGTTTCATCAAGCTGGAACGTTTTTACGTCGCCCTGGTATTTATTATCGTCGCCGTGAATTTAATAAATGTTTTCGTCCGCGATGGCCAACGGCCTCCATCGTCGCTCCTTCTTTCTTCGCTTCCGTTTCCGGTTGCGCAGTTGTACTTAAATATCGGCATTGTAAATTCCAATGGGGCCGTAATTATCGAAGTTTAACGGACGTCAAGGTAGGAGTTATCCGAGCGTAAGAAAACTCCGGGTGCCTTTAAAATTGAGTTTAATATCGCCGAGATATCGCGTGCCGGCTGAAATCTCTCAAGTGTTCGACGTCGGGATGAACTTCGTCTGAAAGTTGGCCCCCGTACTTGTTCGAATTCATGTCAATAACTTCAATTATTCAAACCAGATCACCGTCTCCTCTTCCGCGAGCTCGTAATAATTCCGTACAAATAAGTCTGCCCGCGAGGCAATAACCGGTCGTATCTTCCACGAAAATTCCTTCCTCGAATAAATCATTCGTTAATTATTATTTGACGTACTCGTCGAGTGGGCGAAGATTTCAACGACCGTTTGAATTGTCCAACCTATTTTTCCCCCCGTGTAAACGAGCTCGAAATTTCGGCTGTTTAATAAAAAATAATATTCCACCCGATCAAAGCTGGGCCCTTGCAAGTGAAACGGATAAAAGTTCCTTTTCATCGCGAAATCAACGCGTTTTAATTGTTAATAACGGCCAGTCGGCGATCCTTTATCTCGTTGGGACAGAGTAGAATCTGTGTTGAACAATCGCACGTCGGCCGAGGCTTAATTGTATTTTAAGCTCCTGCTGGCCAGCATTATTAAACGTTTTTGTGCGTCAGCCTCGGCCGGCTCTGCTCTCGCCTCGTACGTTACCGATCTCCTCCTCAGTCCCCGGCCTTTTTCAACGAGGTTAAGCTCGTTCGAGATTTACGATTCGCCGCTAATACCGCTTTGAATGTCTGATACGTTGTAGCGCCGGAAACCGACGGTGTGCCGCCGAAGGCGCCGCTTCCGTCGCTCGTTTCCAACTTGCCCGATAACGCTGTGTTGCGGAGGAACCAGGCTAACCAGTCCACAGCCTCGCACGGCAGTTAATTTGCGCTTAATCTCTTGATGCCACCTAATTTCCTTTTCTTTCTCACCCCCCTCTCGTCTTTTTTACGCCACTTTTAATTCCTGTTTCGTCCTTCCTTTCGACGGACCACGCCGTTTCTCCTCCTTTCGTTACTTTTTCAACCAACCTCTCCGCGATGTTTCGTCTCGAGAAATAATTTCCGCCCGGTCCCTCTCCCCCGTGGTCACCGGATTTACGCACGCGCGAAAATACAGCGGCGACCACGCGAAATCTTAAGAGCCAGAACTTCTTTGCTCACGGTTCGCCAAATTCGTCAGATTCGCTAGATTCGCCAGATTCGTTGATTTCGGACCCAGGTAAAGTTAGTGCAATTTTCTTTCGAATTTTTGGGGGAATTTTCTTCGGAATTTTCTTGCAAAATTTTCCTTTCCTTCGGGATATCTCGCAGAGGAATTTCGCGCGAAGAATTCTACGTTTTGGATGTCGTCCTTTCACGTTTTTAGACAAATTGACGAGTGTCACCGTTGTTCGAGTTATTATTGGAACCTGTTCAATTACTCGCAGACATTGATTCAACGACCTAAAGTTCAGTAGCAGTTCATGAAACGGTAATGTCGGCCATGTGTACAGTGTCCATGTTACGAGGGTTGCACAGCCACGAGTCTGCGGTGTTTCGGGGGTGAATCACGACTTTACCATTTCATCCCCTGTCGCTAGTGCGTCAGACGCGTCTTACCTCGCGGATTTATGCCCGAACAAGTGTCAAACGCGACATTTTTATCTTTCACCCAAAGACCTTTCGAACTTCTATTTCCCTCTCGATCCTCTTTCAACGTCGCGTTATAATCGAATTTTTAAAATAAATTCACCACGAGGAATTCCGGGAATAAAACGGTCTCGTAGTGATTTCAAGAAGCGAGGAGAAATTTGAACGATATTAAATGTCAAATGTCTATAAATAAATTTAAGAGAAATAAAAGCGTGGTTACTCGAGGACGAGATTAAACCGTCTGTCGAGATTCGCGAGAGGAAGCAAGCGATTCATTCTCGAGACGGCCGCGCCCCGGCGCATTTATTTGCGTCATTACGCAATTAACACAGCTCGGCTGATTACTGTCGAATATATCGAGCTCCATTTTCGTGGCAAATATTTGTCGTCAAATATTTCCTAGAGAGGCGGTACCCGCAGATCTGTGACTTCCGTTGCTGCCTCTCTGCCCCATCGAAACTCTCGTTATTTAATAATGAACAGTTGCCATTAGCGCGGGCCAGATTACTCATAATCAGCGGCGTTTAGCCATGTACTCGAACAAATTGACGCGTGTAATTGCGCAACACTGGCATAATGGACGAATATTTGGAAAGCGAACAATGAGAGATAATGCGAACACCTGACGTCTGACCTTCCGCGATCTAGAATTATAGCGCGCGATATATACCGCGTTACGAGTTTCAACCCCTTCCACCAACCATGCGTTTCCACCGTGTTTCAACATCCCTGGCTCCTGCAACTTCTCGTCTTGCGTATTCATGCGCATTCGGCGGAGGATCTATACGCGATGCGGTTAACTAATTAAGCGGGACCGAGGTATATCGCGAAAAAGCTCGACTTGTCGGGCGAATATACTCCGCGTAACAAATTCTGCCGGATTCGTTAGGCAGTCCGACGCCAACTCCGCTCCATTCAACCGTGCCAACGTAAAAGAAGCAAAATCAAAAATCGAATTTACCTTGCAAGATCATATTTTCCTCTCTTTCGTCCGCCGATCCCCGTACTTGCTCGCAGACAT
Organism: Eufriesea mexicana; assembly: GCF_001483705.2. Classification (NCBI taxonomy): domain Eukaryota; kingdom Metazoa; phylum Arthropoda; class Insecta; order Hymenoptera; family Apidae; genus Eufriesea; species Eufriesea mexicana. The sequence goes on from NW_016917345.1 coordinate 346,106, forward strand.
CGCGGGCGCGGAGAATTTGCAAAATATTCCTCGACGTCCTTTCAATGGCTGCCAAGCGTTCGAATCGAAGTCCCGTGGCACTCGGTTGCACGACGAATTCGCGGAATTCGCGGAATTCGCGGAATCCACGGCTCACGAGCTCCTCGTTCCTCGTGGAACCGGCGCGGTGGACCAGGGGTCGGATAAAAACGTTTTCACGCGTGAAGATCTCGCGTGGCACGGCCGCGACAGGCGTGCAACAAGTTATTTTTTCGCCCGGTGCCGGCGAGGTGACGATAATCGGCGGTCAGCGTTCAAACAGCCGTAAGATTTATCAGCGGCCGTCCGCCCGATCGCGATTTCATCGCGCGTTAACGCCCGAGCGAGATCGATCGATGGATCCCGGCAGTGATTACGATTGCCGATGAGGGTACACGGCTCCGGTACTCGCGAGTGTACATATCATAATTAAACAGGCGATCCTGGGGCCGAATTATGCGCCATGCCGCATCCAGCGTATTTGTTCGACGTAATAGAGTGTTTGGACGGGGTGGAAAATTGGAAATACATCTTCCGACTCTTTGTTCCCTCGGAGAACGGGGGACCAAAGGGTATGGGCGTACACGCGTGAAATATCGTATCCTTCGGAACGTATTAGCTGCCTCTGACGCCCATGTAGAAGTTACGTAACCGGGGTCTGTATTTTTGATCCCGTAACATTGTAACTAGGGTACACGGGCTATTTTTAAGTATAGCTGGTTTCCGCTTTAAAATAGCAGGATATAATTAATCATAGCAGGCGACCATTTTGTTAGAATCAATTAAAGTTCCGGGTAAGCGTGGCGTATGCGAGATACGTTTTAATCGATATCGCGGTGATGTAACGAACGTTAAAGTGGACCTACGAAGAGAGGCAATGAAATTGCAGAGAACTTTTCGCGAAATCTGGAAATTTTCCGTGTCGTTCTCGTTTAATTAACAATTAACGAGTTCAGTCGGTGACGTTGAACGCGCGCGTTGCGAGCTTTTCCTCCACGCCCTTGCGTTACGCTCGCGAGCAGCTTAATCCCTGCGCGTGTTTCCCGTCGCGAAATCCGACTTTGCCGATGATTTCGCGACACGGCGCTCTCAGCGACTTCGGCGAGTGGAAATGGGGCGAGGGTGTGATCTCGAAGTAACGCGTGTCCTCCGAGTCTTTCGTTTCGATCTACACCGATCGGTCGGGTGTCGAATTAAAAGAGACCTAATCGATATTTCACGCGCGTAAAGCTCGAAGCACGATTTTCCCCATTGGCAGAAAATGGAGCACGAGGGGTATAAAATACGCGGGAGAATTTCGTAATTGATACGACGGTGTTTATTGCCAGCTCGGAGCTGTTCCGCGATATGAAACGAAATCGCGACCCAGCAATGCCGTCGTCGTGCCCGGTGCAAGTGGGTGCTTCCGGGGCGAACGGCCCCGCCTTTGATTTCGACAATTTCATCCGGCGCGATGGAGGCCGATCGTTAGACGCCGTTCGGGAATATCGCGTCGTAAAATATTTTTCGAGCAACCCTTATAAAAATGTTTATCGCTCGATTGTCGTCGTGGAGAACAATCGGGACTCTCGCACCCCCCGTTCTTCCTCTGTATTCCTATATCCGCCCTGACAGCCCCCCCCCCCCCTTTTACTCGTGAATCGTACAATTTGCAAAGACGGATATCGCGTCTCTACGTACGGGATGTTAGTGGTGGATGAAATGTCAATAAGAACAATTCTTTATTTAATTACAAAGAATGATTAAACACAAGTATTAACCATTTGCACTCGAGAGGTGACTCTCAGTTATCGTTGAATCAGATTCTAAAGATCGACGTTAATTAATATATCAAATTTAAAATCACCTAACGATGTGTGGAATATCGAAGAAAAATAGTTCTGTCTTAATTTGCATATGATTTCTCATTTTAAAAATATCGTCGACTCTATGATAGAAAGTCTTTGAATTACTATTTTTCTATAACGAAAAAGTCGTCGAGAGCAAAGGGTTAACACTAGATTTGCGGAACCCGTCAATTTAACGAAGGGGTTGCTCCGATTATACGATAGTAACAGATTAACCCTTAGCACTCGACGACTTTTTGGCCAGAGAAGAGTAGAAATTCAAAGATTCTCTACCAAAAAACTGACGATATTTTTTTGAGCAGTAAATAAAGAATTATATAATAACAGAAATTTAAGTTTGATATATTAATTTATATCGATCTTGCAAATTTTATAAAATGGTGACTGAAGTTCATCTCTCGAGTGCAAGGGGTTAATATAATATATAATTGTTTTTAAATTAAACTAATCGTTAAAAAAAGAGACACGTGGTTTTCTTTACCTGTCAATTTGACAGGTAAACTTAGTGTTAAGTATAAATCTAATTAATTTCTGGCATTCACATTCTCGCACATATTTTTCTCACGCTATTACAGCTCAATCGCAACTGATATATACCCAACCTCTTTGATTTGTTCTTTCCACTTCCATACATTATTCGAACATACACAGTTCACATAACACCTCACGATAACCTGGATCTATTAGATATTGACGTCCCATGCATACTTGTCCCACTCGTTCCTTTCTTATAGAAATAGCTTCTCTATTATATCAACGCATATATGTAGGAATTTTACTTTATTGGCACGTTTTCCACGCTTCGCACACTGACCTGACGATTACGCGGATCAACCACTCGATACCCAACTTAGTAACTGCTCTGTAGTTGACTGTATCTCCCAGAACGGGCCCTCCCCGAAGGAAGAGAAACTCCCTCTACCCCAAAATCAGGAGTGGAGAAGACTCCCCCGAGTTAGCTCCTTCGAAGGACCCTTCCCGAGAGGTGACCACGGCCTCGTTTATGCCAGGGAAAACTAGGATTACGCGAGGCCACCTCACGTGGTCTGGCCCCGACCTTCTATGCCCCATCTGGCAGCTAGATACTAACGGGTCCACTAGACCCGAGTTCCAAGCGTGGACAGTCTACCTCAATGAACGAACATCCCTCGTTCACCATTCCTGCATATATATTCGACATCTATGTTAACCATTACCACACGTGAGACGAGATGAACGATATTAGACGAAGCGTCTGAAAGAGTCTAAAGGAGTCTAAAAGAGTCTAATTCGCTAGATAGACGAGTAACGTCGGACAGGAGTAGAAGGGTTAAAAATACCCAGCGCTGTTCTTTCAGACTCCATCCGCCGTTCCGACCTACATCTTTCCGCGCGAACGAATAATTCAACCCCGAGTTATTTACGCGCTTCATCCTCGCTCTCTTTTTCCTCCTTTTCCTTTTTTACCCGCGGAGGATGAATCTCCGATGGTCGCGTCGCTGCGACTCGTCCGAGAGGACCAAGCTAACCCACAGAGTCGATTCGTCCTTGCCGGGTTCCGTAACCGGCCACAAAGGGGTAAGCCGCGCAAACAAGCGAATCCACGGTAAACACCGATGCTAAAATAAAACCGTGACGCGCGTTTCCTCGGTAACCTTCAAAGGATTTGCATGGAACGGAAGCTGAGGTTAAGCCGGGCAAACTATCGTGCCTCCCTTCTCTGGCTTCGCCTCCGCGTCTCCTTTTATCGTTCCTCATCGACTCTTTCGTTTTTACGTTTCCACAGCCAAGGCTGTTTCGGCGCATCCGCCCCTGCGTCGATTCGAATTTTCGTTATTACTCGACCTGGCGTCGATTTCGTAAAGGGGAAGGTATCGTTGCACGCGATATACTCTTCGTTCTTGGTTCTCACGCGAATCGCGAGATTGTATTTGGCAATGGAACAGCGGCGAGGGGAACGAGCAGTTCCGAACGACGAGGTTAAAAATCGTCCATCGCGTAACAACCGCTTTTGTTATAAATTCCTGCCAGGGGGTTGGATCGCAGAGTCGCCGGGGTGCGAGCAACTTTCCTGAAAGTCCGGCATAATGTAGAGCGCGAATTGGAACGAGCCACTCCATCAACTCGAATTTTTGATGCCAGGTATTAAAAGGAGCGATTTATGCGCTGCCTTGGCCAAATACTTGGCCAAATACGTGATACTTAGTTCGTGACACTTGCTGTGCCTCAGCCGTAACGTATTCGGTGGTTCCTAGCCGTGACATACATGTAGGATCGGGTGCGATGGGCTAACGTAATGTTGTTTTACTGTTTCTTAAAATACAATAAACTTATACTTATTGGCTAATATACATGTAGGATCGGGGTGGGTGGATGGGCTAACGTAATGTTGTTTTACTGTTTCTTAAAATACAATAAACTTATACTTATTGGCTACGAAACTAGAGACCCGCTACGGGTACGCTCTACTTTCACTTCTTAGACACTATGTTGAGGACCGTTAAGAACTGGTCCTGCCCGCTCCCTGGCACCCTTATTTAAGCATTCGCTCTGTCCAGGCTTTCCTTTGCAATCATGCTTCTTTCCTACGCAACCTCGGAGGGCGCTGTACTTCAAACACTCTGCACGCATCTCTAATTTTTCACTCTAACGTAAACATTCATTGAAATCGATCCTCTTGCACGTGGTCTCTTTCGTTCTGGGTCTAGACACACTTGCCATTCTTCCAGGGCCGTACTTATTCCAATCCCACATACACTTTAGTGTATTTTTAAGGAACGTAACTTCGTCGAATTTTCGAAGAACGTCTCGTCTAAACGTGTCTAACGAAATCGATGAATTTTTACGTCGGAAACGGGGGAAAGAAAGGAATTACCTCGGGTTCGGAGTGGTTCCTCGGTTCGCGTTGAGAGTGGTTCCGGGGCGAAACGGCGCGCAAGTAGAAACGGACCATTCGTGGTCAGACACACGCTCCACTAACGCTGCCGGAAGGGGTTTCGCCTAAAACGATTTCCCTTAAAATCGTAATCGTAAAAATCTAAGCCCGATTCCATTTCAGATCCACGAGAATCGCGGATTCCTTTAGGCTACTCTAGGCTCTAGCTCGAGCCGTGCTATTTCGCGCGATACGGAGCGCGCCGCGGATAAAATTGGATGGAAGATAAAACGATGATTTAACGGGACGCCCATACGCGTGCGTACATATTTCCTGCGACGTAGATAGCAGTCGAAGAGCCGTCAGATAAAAAACAGTACGACGAAGATCTCTGTGGAAACCGGACCACAGACGGCGCGCGATTCCATTTTCCCCGGCTAGATCGAAATCGTAACGAGAGGCTTACTTTGTCTTATCCGCTTTCCTCCCCGCCTCTCCCTGTGATCCCCTTTGACCCGGAAACCTACATGCCCCTACTCCGCCATGCCGGCTTCTCGCTCATCCCCCGAACCGCCCTGGAGCATATTAAATTTCAGCCGGATATTTTCGCGGCGTTTCCTGGATTTTTATGCGATCAGATGAATTCGCCTGGCACAGGGCTGCGGTTTCCACCGTTCGCTAAACGACTTTATCCCCGTTTCCCTACCCCCCTGACCCCGCGACTTCTAGCCACTCGTGCATCCAGTTAAGATAGAGGCTCGTACACGCGAGAATACACCGCCCCGAGGCTGAATTCCTCATCCTCGCGGAACGATTCCACGTTCGGGAAAACTGTTTCGTCAGGCGACCGAGTTGACACACCTTTGATTATCTCGTCGTATAAGTGTCTCTCATCGGTGTACAGTCGCCGAAGAATCGGAAGATTAATCGATACCGTGAAAATCTCTTTAGAATTAGGTTTCTGTGTGACGCGTGTTAGGTGTACCGCTGACTGAAAGGAATTGAAAATGAAAAGAGAAAAGGTCCTGTAACGCAACATTGCAGTCCTTTCCATAGTGTCACTAGCTAAGTCTCTGACACCAGGAACCGTGGACAAGTGACATGTCTGGTGTTCGTCCGCTATCGTTACCCTCCAACAAATACGTATGTAGCATCGTGAATTTTCCATCATGCACACGTAGCTTTACGAAGGTGCAACGCCTAGGTCAGTTGGGATAAACCCTGGCGATGCATCGGGCATTGGAAAACGTGTGCATGGTGGGAAAGGTATATAAAGAAAGTTAAGAGTAGTTGAAGGACAATTTTTATAGACGATTAGTTGTTTCAGACTGAGTTGTTATTGAGTTGTGAAGTTGAACACCGTATTAAACCGCTTGCGTTGGCAAGAAATTCACAGACGCGTGTGCCAGACCGGTACAATGTTTATATGACAATTGCTTGACGACGTGTATACCACGTTGTTGGCGATTCTGCGACAAAAGCATTACGACGTGTGTGGCACGTCTTTCCAGCGCAGGTGGTTAAGTTGAGAATCGATCTAGATTCTTGTAAAGAGATAATTCGTATGCTTAATCGTCACTCGTACATAGTATCACCAATGCCTACATATATGATAATGAGAAAAATGTAATTCTCCCAAAACAAAGTCTCCTAGGCTCTATTCTCACGCGTCAACGAAGAAATTGCCAAACTTACTCGCGAACGAATGTCACCAGTGAAACAGCTCAACGAATGACGAACTTATCGCTGAAATCATACGCTCGAATTACAATTTCAAATTACCACGTTTCACGCTTTCTCTTTTTCACCGAGAATGACGAAAAGTGGTTCCTGGTATACGTCGGATCTCCCGTGAAGAAGGCAGACACGAGGAAAAATGGTGCCTCGCGTGTCGAAACGCCGGTAGACGGGCGTTATCGTTGCCCGCGCGACGAAAAGGTTCCGCGATCGGCCTCGACACGGTGGAAGTTGGAAACACACGCCGCGTTGCCTCTGTTTTCCCAGTGTCAGGTAAATTTACTCGGGCACGAGCGTTATTCCCGGCCGGATTAGCGTGCCGTGAAGTACGCTCGCCGCGACTTAATTCGGGCCGCGCCACGGGGCTTGTATGTCGCGCCGCGAGGATCCGCCAGCTCTCGCCCGTTTTTCTCCGCTCTCACGGTAAAGTTCCATTTGTCTTGCCGAAGCGGAGAGGAACTTGGCCTGGCCGGGTTCGCGTTTCACGCTAGACCGAGATTCCGATGCGTGACGAGCCGAGAAATTCGGCCGAGATCTGCTCCGTGTCAAACGGAGCCGAAAGTTCTTCGCTATTTTCCACCAGACCTCGCGATATCGCTTTCCAATTTAACCAGCCGTGCTCCGCGCACATGGTTTCGGCTAATTCGAACAGCGAGACGCGGCAGACGGGTGTAATTTATGGTCGAAAAAGATGAGGGAACGTGCTGGGTAATTCGCGAGATTTATCTTCTCAAACGTCTTTGGATTGACTCTTCTTCTGCTTATGCAGATTTGGCCTTCGTCTGACTGCAGTCGCGATTGTTATAAAGACTGCTCACAAATTTTTGACAGCTTTCGGGATGTCAAGATTTCTTGTTGGAACTTGACGTCGTGTATCTTTCTAAAAATCAGCAGAAAAATATTTTATAGATAGATTTATGTCTGTGGTTGCGTGCGATACGCGTATCTATTAGGTAACCGTATCGGCGAGGCCATTAGGGTTCTCTGTTAACCGAGTCTTGCGTTCCATCTTCTGTTTCCCTTTCTGTGCTTCTTCACCCCTTGCCTCTCTCCTTTTTCGTTGTAATACCACAAAACTTAGATTCTGCTCTTATACTTCTAAAGTGAAACACTTTGTCATTCGCCTGACTGCAGTCACGATTGTTTTAAGGACTGCTCACAAATTTTTGACAGCTTTTGCGATGTCAAGATTTCTTACGAGCACTTGACGCCGTCTTTCTGTCTGAAAATCGATGGAAAAATATTTTATAGATAAATTTATTATTTTAGTTGCGTGCGATACGCATGTCTATTAGGTGACCGCATCGGCGAGGCCATTAGGGTTCTCTGTTAACCGAGTCTTGCGTTCCATCTTCTGTTTCCCTTTCTGTGCTTCTTCACCCCTTGCCTCTCTCCTTTTTCGTTGTAATACCACAAAACTTAGATTCTGCTCTTATACTTCTAAAGTGAAACACTTTGTCATTCGCCTGACTGCAGTCACGATTGTTTTAAGGACTGCTCACAAATTTTTGACAGCTTTTGCGATGTCAAGATTTCTTGCGAGCACTTGACGCCGTCTTTCTGTCTGAAAATCGGTGGAAAAATATTTTATAGATAAATTTATTATTTTAGTTGCGTGCGATACGCATGTCTATTAGGTGACCGCATCGGCGAGGCCATTAGGGTTCTCTGTTAACCGAGTCTTGCGTTCCATCTTCTGTTTCCCTTTCTGTGCTTCTTCACCCCTTGCCTCTCTCCTTTTTCGTTGTAATACCACAAAACTTAGATTCTGCTCTTATACTTCTAAAGTGAAACACTTTGTCATTCGCCTGACTGCAGTCACGATTGTTTTAAGGACTGCTCACAAATTTTTGACAGCTTTTGCGATGTCAAGATTTCTTGCGAGCACTTGACGCCGTCTTTCTGTCTGAAAATCGGTGGAAAAATATTTTATAGATAGATTTATGTCTTTAGTTGCGTGCGATACGCGTACCTATTAGGTAACCGTATCGACGAGGCCATTAGTGGTCTTTGTTAACCGAGTCTTACGTTACATCTTCTGTTCTCGCTTCTTCATCCCTTGCCTCGCTCCTTTTTCGTTGTAGCACCACAAAACTTAGATTCCGCTTATACTTCTAAAGTTAGCTCTCGCGTTACTATCATACTCGAATTTATTAAATTTCCATTCAACGGAGAACTCCGCTTTCTAACCGAAGATACTTCCAGCAACCCTTCGAACTACCATTAACGTAGCCGGAAGAAGAAAGCGGGTGCTCCTTTGAGACTCGGTGTTTAATTTTCCGCCATCCCGGGTCGCGGATTAAATTGCTCGGACGCGGGCTAATTCGACGGTTAACGAGGTCCAAGCACGACCCGGCGTGCAATAATCATCGAACAACGTTTCGGCAATGGGGTACACGTGTTATTTCAACGACGTCCCTGTGTATCGATAAGCATAACTCAAGCCGACGGTGCGCACGACAGCACGGTTTTTCGCGTTGAATTTGCAGACTCAATTTAGGAGGGTCCGCGTGTCCAATTGAATCCTAATGTTGACCGTGCCGGCGGAAAATCAATTAGAACTCGGCGAAACGCGTCCCGAACGCGCGTGGTTAATGAAATTAAACGACGCCTGAGGTAATTGCAGCTTGCGAGCCGGCTTTGCCGCAGGAGAACGCGACAGCTCGACGCAGCTTTTGACTCTGTCCGCGACTACTCGTTCTGTCGATCGATGGCACATCGAATTCGGGATTTTCCACCGAAGTCGGAGGAGTCGGGACGGATGCGAACGAGGAGACGCGAAAAGGACGACGAGAAGGGGTTAGGGAAGTACCAGCGCTGCGTCGTGAACGTTTCAGGGGGGAAGAGTGGCGCTGTGCCGAGATTAGCGGAATTTCTTTCAACGTGTCGATTACTTTTTGAAAAGGGAACGAGACACTTTGAGTCGGCCGCCTTTTCACCGTGAAGGCTTCCTCCTCTTCTTTCCCTTCTTTCTCTTCTTCCCCTTCCCCTACCAGAGACCAGCCTTTCTTTCCTTTTTCAATCTTGGATGTAAGAAGTTTTCCCGTCCTCAACTTCCGCGTCGTCTTGTTCCGTTCGATCTCGTCTCTTTGATAGCGAGACAGGGTCCATTCGTCTCGATTCTTTGATTACTTCATCGTTCAACCGTCTTAGGGGGATCGAGTGCATTACATGGGAATAAGATTGCGCGTCTTTGACTTCTTAACGACGAAAGTTAGCGAGCAAGCGAATTAAGCGTCCGTGTAAATTGTTGTAGAATTCGACACCCGTTAGACCCACGATCTTGCAACGTCTTCGATGTCTCGGAATCGTCGGGGAAATAGAAATTCGAGGGATCGACGAGGAGAGACTGTGCGTGTGTGGGTTTTAAGATTTTATACCTGCCACTCTGCGGTATATGGAAGCTGATGGACCGTCCAGGCATCCTGTGGCCTAGAACCCTTTACAAAAAGGCGCTCCTTTTTCTTCTCCTCTTTCTTTGCTCCTCTCCTCCCTGCTCGGCTCATCTTTTCTTCATTGACCACTTCCGCGTCACCTTTGTCCTCTTCACCCCTGCCGGAGCTCTCAAATAACACGGTCCACCCTGCAATTATCCTTCCAGCGGTTTTCTGCTTAAACGCCTCCTACGGAACGAGGAGCAAAGAGAGAGGACGTGCAGAGGTAAAACAAAAATCTCGGGGGCGTGTATCGTAAAAATTCCCCTATTTTCTTCCTCTTCTTTCCTCTCCCTCTTTCTTCTACACTCGTATTAGCACTCTTCGCTGTGTGCCAAAAATTCCACGAAAAGACTTATAGCTTCATCGAAATTACACTGGAGTATCCGCAAAAATTCAGGGACGTGCTATTAGCTCGAGTCGAATTAGAAGGGTGCAAACTTGGAAATCTCGCAGTGCCATTTTGCTACGTACTCAGCAAACGCGTAATGGCAGACTTCTCCACGGACTTGTCCACATTCGCAGATACTAAATGCGAGGACGTGTCGTCTCTCAGACGTACTCTACCAACCGGACAGTCGCCCCGGAGAAATTGTGCCCGAAAAAGTCCCGGGTCCGTTAATTCGCGTAAAAGGGAACTAAACGCTCGAGTTAAAGACCAGGGACGTTAACCGTTGGAAATGGCCGGTTACCTATTTACCAAGAGTAACGATGAACCTTGTGCCGATGCGTAGAGTCGTGCCGAACAACAGCCATTCGCTGTCCCATTTTGCCAGCGACATAAAGGACAGGCGTTTATTCTCGTCAATTTTCGGGGTCGGCCCAGCGGAGGGAGGCGACAAGAGATATCCACGACGTCCTTGCTCCTCGGGGTCACGAACGTCTACTCCTTTCTGGTTCCCTTCCTTCGTCGGTAATTGAGCGGGCGATCTTAACGCTCGAACGAGTTGGAACGGCCCCTCGCTCACTCTGGAAGCGTGGAGCAGCTCGTCGAGTGTTTCATGAGCCTCGACGAGCAAACGATTCGTATTTTGTGGCCTCTGCGCGGATTCCCGCCTTGTCGGGGCACCATCGTGCCCCTTTCCTAGCTTTCTTCCATCTCGCCATTTGCATCGAGGCACACGGTGAGTCTACTTAGCGTTTATTAGGCATCCCTTATTTCTGTGCTCTTTCCGATCTCTTATTTTATTTCGTTTTATCGTGGTATTGCGAGCTGGGAAGGACTGTAGCAAAGGAAATAGTATTAGGAGAGGTATCGGATTCGACTCGGACGTTCGGGGTGAACAGGTGACCACGTGCAAGGCTTGTGTGCATGAAATATCTATGACCGAGTCGAGTGCAAGCAATGAACGATAGTCTAGGAATGCATCCGAGTGTCTGAAGTACCTGGCCCACCAATGGCGAGGTTGCCTAGGAAATGAGCGATCAACGAGAGCTTCTGTGTATGAAAAGAGGGAGTGTTAGACTTTGAATAAGGGTGCAAGGATGCAGTCGAGTTGTAGCGAGTAGAGAATCGTGTGTTTGAGAGTTAGAGTTCAAGAATTGAGGGAAACATAGTGTACTAAATAATAAATATGATTTATCGTAGACTAACTTACGACTTTCTAAGCTTACGACTTTCAGACTGACTGTTTCTCAAAGAACTGTCCCGTTTCACGTGCTTGCATTCTTATTTAAATCTTGCACTCTGTCTTCTTTCACGTGCTCCCTTTCTCAATCACGCGTTTCTCACGCGTTTCTCACGCACTCCTTACAGCCTTGCCCTCGGTGGGTCACGTATCCTAAACACTCAGACGCATTCCTAGGCTTTCACTCTTCGCTTGCACTCGATACTGCCATAAATATTCCGTTCATACGATCCTTGCACGCGGTCACTCCAGATAACACTCGCACAAAAGGTACTGTTATAGATGTGCACTCGCCATTTCCACGCTATTTTAGTTTAAATAAATCTGCTTTGTTATTGAAAAGGAGTCGTTGTTTATTAACCCTTTGCGCTCCACGACTGTTGGCTAAAGAGAGGTACGAGTTGAAACATTTTCTTCCATAGGACTGATGATATTTTCTGAGCAGTAAATAAGAAATCGTATAATAATTAACACGTAGAATTATTCTTATTCAATTTCGATACCTCGCACACAGTTACGTTATTTTAAATTTGGTGTATTAATTAATATCGAGCTTCGAAATTTTATCAAATGGTGACCTAGAGGCACCTCTCGAGCGCAAAGGGTTAAACACGATCTCTGTCTGCATAGGATTTATCTAGCATTAATCCTACATTATTTTTCTCATTATTCTCGTTTCGTTGACTCGTCGTTTCGACGACGACGTGTCTTCTCCACTGCCACTCGACAAAGTTATAAAATTACGAATATATAAAGTACATAAAGAACAGTTGCTAATTTTCTACCGCGAAGAAGACCCTAGAAAGCGGTCAGATCGTACGTGGGTAGCTAACCAAGAGTGCTTTCGATTAACCGTATAGCGATTTCCAAGAGGAGTAATTTATCTGCGGCAATTCGGGCCGGCGAAGCAGGAGCGTATTTTAAAGAAGCGAAGCTTCGAGCCAAGACGAATCTCACTTTCGCCAAAGAAAGTCGGGGATTGTCGCATTTCCAGTGGAATCGTCCCTCAGTCAGTCATGGAGGCTCTTTCACGAAGCCAACGGGACAAATGTTGGAGCGAGTCGGGCCGGCGATACAAATTTTGTAACCGAGCCAAACTCTTTTAACAGTCGGCCAAGCCTCCTCTGCAGTTTACCCTCTCGATCCTCTTCGTCCCCCGTCCTCTAGCCCCACGGTGCATCAGCGGCAGCCCGACAGCCGTGCGAAGGAACGATAGAAAGTCCAAGGAGCTGAAACTTTCCTATCGAAAGGGGTAACTCGGGAGAACCGATACGAAGTAAGAGGCTAACTTTCTCGTTCTCCGACCTCCATCCTTTCTCCCGTCCTCTTGGAGAAACCGCCGACCACCATCGAGCATCTCCACCACGATTAACTACAGTTTTCATTGGCGAATGCGTCCGGAATGAGCAAGCGTGCACTTAGGTGAACTTGCTTTTTCCGCCGCGACCACGCGTTCCTCCTCATCCTGCTTGGCGGAAAACTTGCTTCCGGGATTATAGGGGGTCCGAGAAAATTTGCTCGACTCGAGATTTGGTTAGTCCGTAATTACCACTCCCCTCTTTCGTGCTCTCGGAATCCGCCTAGGGAATCTTCCGCGATCTTTCTTTCTTCGCTATTCTTTCCCCCGTTTATCTCCTTTTCCCCTTTCCCCCTCTTTGCTCCCTTTCTCCGTGGACCGGGAACGTTATCCGACATGGCAGGAATCATCGATTAATGAGGCTCGGTCGGAGTTGCCTCCGTTTTCCTGTAATTAGGAGCCAATTAAGCCAGCTATCGAGCAGAAGGTCGAAGAATTTTTGATCCCCGTTTAATTGTTTGCGAGCGCACGTCATTGTTGGGTATTTCTTCGAACAGAGGGAGTATGGTTTAAAGGGTTGGGGGCTCGGCAGGGACAATTGGATAAAAAATTTCGTTGGCAGCAGCCTCTGGTTCGAACGAAACTCCGCGGGCTGGTAGGAAACTTGGTTAAAGAGCGACGTTAATTGCATTCGAAACGTTCTCGCCCGCGGATTGTTACAGCGGTCGCGATAGTTGGCGAACCGGCGTGGTTTAATTACAGCTGGCTGAAGAATATGGCGTTGAATCATCGCTACGTGACAGAAGTTGCGATTTCAGACGTCCTTCGTCGCGACGCACCCTTCAAAGTCTGCTCGATAATTGCGATTCTTCCCGTCCACGCGTTTCCCCCTACGAGGTTTAGACGTCTTCGTGTTGTTTCTCGATAGCTGCCGATTGGTAACCCCTTGTCGTTGAGCTATAGTGTATAGGACGTAGCTATAGGACGAAACAGCTAGGACGAAAGGAGAAAGAAGGGATGCGTTTCGTCCTGGGCCTGCTGGTGGACACGTCGGTAAAACTTTTCTAGCAGTTCCTGTCTCAGACGGGGATACTTAGATGACATAGGAACTTCTATTTAACACGATGACTGCCACGGGGGTCACCGACTTGGCTACAACTCTGCGGGGCCCTCCGGTGACCGGCAACACGACCATATATTAAAAATACATAATTAAAGTAAATATCGATTCCGATAAATTTTTAAATAGCACCACTGTTACTATAAGGGTTCGAAGAAAATTAATGCCATACGGAACACGCAAAAATAATTTTATTCGCACAAAGAAAAGGTGAACCATATTATTTTCGTAGCGCAGTTAGTTTGCAAAATCGCCTTACATTTCGCACACTTCCAGGTTTCTTTTTAAATTCGCGACCACGTTTTCTCTGTACGTAATTGCTCGATAAAATGCAATCTTGGTACAATTGATAATGGCAAAATTGGTCTGCAGCGCCTCGGGGGTTACCGGTGAACCCCATCACGAAAAATACATTAAACGAGATTATACAGTTCACCTTATCTGCTGTAAATAATATTTCAACGTAATATGCATCGCATAATAAAATATTCATGTTGGCGTCATGGGCAAACCGCACGGTATTCAACGTGTTAAGGGAGGTCGAGAATTCAATGAGGACTTTCTCGCAAGTAGAAGTGCATCTATTGGCAAGGGTGAGAACGTTGGGCGCTACAACGTTCGATTCTACGTACCCCGATTGCATGTACCGTCGAAAGAAATCCAGGACTCGTGGTTGAAGGAAGTACAGCGAATTTTCCGGGAAATATGGACGCGTTAGGGAGCGTGTACGACGACTAATTTCACCGAGCGTCGTCTACCTTGGGTGGCCAGGAACAATCGCGAGAGGAGCCAGTAACGATTCGCGGAATAAAGCGGCGGCGGAAGCCGGAACGAGGACCATTCGAGATCGAGGTATCCCCGATCCTACTCCCTTCGTCGACAGAAGTCCGTGGATCGTATAATTACCTTTGAGTCGAGACTTTGATCGTAAGGCGTCACGGCACGATCGCCTCGCCGCGTCGTCCTGGAAAGATGGTGCGCCGGTAAAGGAAGGCAATTTGCAAGCAATCAGCGTCGGGACGTAGTTAAAAGCGGAGAGATCCGTTCTGGGACTCGCCAGCTAACCCGTGAGTCAGCCTGCCCACTAGGAAAGGATCTCTCTATCCGACCAACACGCCGAGGCTTCTTCTCGCTTCTCCAACTTTCCATCACCCCCTCGACACCCTCTCTTCGATCTTTTCTTCCTGTTCGTGCGGTCGCCGGATAAGACGTAGGTTTTCCATTCCGAGTCTAGTTCCACGCGAATTCCCACTCGAAATTCGTTTCGAATTCCCGAATAATTCTAGGTTAGGTGGAAAATGTCTGGTGGATGCTGGCTCGCGGAGGAATATCCTTGTATTTCCGGGGAGATTCGAAACATCGAAACGATAAGGCGTTATCGGCTCACCGCGAATTTAATATTTCCCCCCTCGTAATAACGTTTCTATATTAATATTTAGCGCGTTTAATACGGCGGAATAACGCTTCCCAATTAAAATGCGAGTAGAGCGAGCCTCTTTCTTCCCGCGAATTAATGACCGATTCGAAAACGTAATGCCTACGCGTGTATGAATATGTAGATTGCCTCTACACCTGCACACAGATCGATATCGTGGACCGGTTCCGCGTTGCTCGAATGTTAAGCAAGTTTGCGGACACTTCGGCCAGCCTCCGCACCCCTCCGCCCCCCTTCTCCCTCGATGAGTTAATTTAATTGCGAGTTTCGCGAGGCTAGGGGACCGGCCTGGCAGCCACCCTAAATCATTCGTTTAACCCGCTTAATTCCTCTCCTCGACCGCTTTAAAACTGCTGGTCACATCTCTTTGCCTATTTTCGAGTCAGCCAACCTTCTCGCTGCTCGCCGCTTCCCTCTCGAAGGTACTTGGCACTTCCGTCACAGCCCTAGCAGGTACTCGCGAAGTCCGACCGTCCCGCGGAATACTAAGCGCCATTTGGCAAGCCGACCTCGAAGCCATCCAACTTTTCTCTTTTCCCTCGTGCCCGCTGTGTTTCAACCGCCCCGAAGCCCTCCGGTCGCCACGATCCCAGTCGTCTTTCTCCCCCTACTTTTGGAATATTTTATTTTCAACCACCGAAAAGATTGACCGTTCTCGTTCCCCCCACCCGTCATCGATTCGGAAAGTTGGCGGAAATTTTACAAAATTTCGTGAAATTCAAATGTCCCATTAGCGCGCGTCGAACCCTTTATTCCCCCATTGCCTTTGTCGCCACAACTGCCTCCCGGTCGAAGCTTTTCAACTTTCCTTCTCTCTCAATTTTAATATTCCACCATCACCGATCTCCGCTACGGATAGACTCGCGATCGACCGAATGGCGAGAAGAAAAATTCGCGGGTACCAGCTTCTCGGAAGACGAAGGTTACTTTTACGACCCCCGCGGCAGGAAACGGCATACGAGGAGCAACACGTGCACGCGCCCGGCGAGGAATAAAGCGCGTTTCGAACTTTCGCCGGTGTCCAAGATTTATAAAGCGCGACAGTAATCTACCTATACCGCTATTGTCCTAAAAGCTAAATGGACGTAACCAGATTCGACGACCGCCGCGTGGATCTGAGCGAACCGGGATTAAACGCTTACAGGAATTTCGTGGTGCTCGTTGGCTCGTGCTGCCGCGCGCTTTTAACACTCCGGGGCCCAGGACTAAAGAGGAAAAAGAAGAGCGTAAAAGCGTTCGTGTCACTCGGTTTAAAACAATTCAAACACGATTTTACGAGTGTGCCGTGACTTCTCGCCCCTCGCGGGCCTGGAACAGGGGATGGCAGAGGGAGAGAGACGGGCTGAGCGAACGCACGACCGCCTCCGTGCGATCTCCTTCTCCTTCTAAAAACACCGTTTTCCACTCTCGAAACGACCGCTAAACGTTCTAAAACGGTTTTTATCTGGTAACGGGCGAGCTTCTCGGTAACGTGATTTCGCTGCCACGGCCCCCTTCTCGGTCGAATCGATAATTCCGGAAAGGAAAAATAGAGGAAATCGAGCGTGGCCGAACGAGTCGGCCATGGCCAACTTCCACGAACGCCCTTCACGGTTACTTGCCCGATATTATTCTTCGGGATTTCTTGCCGCGCGGGGTCTTTATTAAAAGTCCCCGGCACCTTGCGCAAACTTTTAACGCGATTTTTTTCATACCCTTTTCGCCCGTTTGTTATCGAGTTTCTCGAGATCGAAGACCCATCGTGGAACGTCGTCGTGTCTTCCTTCGCCACCTGCACGCCCCATTCCATCCGGCGAACATTTATCGCGACCAGCTGCGAACGTGCAACGTCCCGTGAGCGAAAACGTTTTCCACTCGGCCGTTTCCGTGTTTTCTTTACCAACCGGCCGGGTACATTCGCTTTCTCGTTCCTCGCTTTTATCTCGCGTATTTCCCTCATATTTTTTCAGCTATTTTAATGACCTTCGACGCTCGCGAATTAAACGGAGAAAACAGAACGAGGGAGGGAGCGAGAGGGGAAGGGGGCGAAAGAGGACGATTAAAGGGGAGGAAAAATAGCGCCACCGGTAATTGTGTCGCGTTCGAAGAAGACACGGTCTTCGGGGCTCACTCGTCCTTCCGCTCGTCAATTAAAACCGCTAATGAAATGAGCATGCATCACGGAAATTAACGTTTTGATTACTCTCGCGTGGGAATCGCGATCTCGATAACAGCTCCCACGGAAACAGGCCTCTTCGCGGTGATTGCCTAAAAAGACGTTAACGCCGCACCGAACTCGCTCCCACCCCTCGTTCTTCCAAGCTTTTTCAGCAAACAAATTGAAATTTCGCACCGAGTTTAACGTTCCACTCGAAATTGAAATTAGAAATTGAATATTAACAATCCGATCGTATATAACGATGAACAGATGATTCGGAGGGAGGAGAAAATCGTAATACGTGCTGATAGGCTTTCGGAAAAGAGCATCGTGCATTTACAGGCTATTGTCTGTTGCTTTATGAAATTCTCTCGTCACCGATCAGGTAATTACGTTCCCCGCTGCTTCGACGTACTTCCCCGGGCATTACGATAATTCATTGGCAATGCACGCGGACGTATAACGGGCTCAGATGCAGGGCGCAACATCGATCATATTTTAGAATAATTCCCCATTCTGTTCGGCAGCGTGACTAAAGAGAATCCGATCGAACGGCCACGGTATTAGCCGTAATCATCGGCACGGTCCTCGTTCCGGGTACCTCTGCAACACACGCGCCGCTTGTAATTACGCGACACCGTTGGAAAATGCTTAACGCACTGTTATAACATTGCGTATCTTGCAATCTATCAATTAGGCGACAGTCGCGCGATGACAGAATTATGCGAATCATCGTGCGTGCAACAGCCTCGCGATTAACCGCGATCGATACCCGCGTATGGGATACGGGCTGATTTCGTTCCATGGGCCCAAGCGTGCCGTCGTTTTCGTCCTATCAGAGTACCGTGTGGGACTGGTTCGGATTCCTGTTAATTCGGTAACGATTCCGTATCGATTCTACGCGGAATTTTACATCAAAAGAATAGAGAGCGAAGGATGATGGACGATGCGGTGCGCAAACGTAGCCATTTTGTACTCTCCTTTGTCACAAAGCTCTGCGAATTCCATGGTATTATATTTGCCATGCTCGGTATAGCATTGCGCAAAAGAGAAATCGAAATGTGCGATGAAAATTTTATTTTTGGAAATTGGTACCGAAATTCCGGTTGAAATTCTGCGCCAACGCTAGAGACATCGGGAGTGCTCGATGATCCTAAGAATGGTAACGAAATTCCGGTTGAAATTCTGCGCCAACGCTAGAGACATCGGGAGTGCTCGATGATCCTAAGAATAGCAATTTCGTGGCCTCCTTCGCCCCTGCTGATGCTTGTTATTCAGCGAACATTATAAATTGATCGGTATTATATTTTCACTCACACTGTCACCGCGTTGAAAATTAAACAGGCTTAAAATAAATATCCAAAGTCGAAAAGCCGCTGACGGAACTTTCCGTCACGGGTCGTCGGGTTAAAAGTGTCAGGGTCGTGACATCGCGACACCTTTTCCCCCTCGTTGACAGCACGATGCATCGCTCCGGGGAGTAAAAAATGGAAAGCCAAGCACGCGAAACCGGTTTAAAGGGAATTACACCAGCGAACGATGTTGTTACATAAACAGACGGGGTGGGAATGGAAAATGCGAGGGATGAGGGTATCAGCGACGAAACGGGTACTACGGCGAATTTCCATTTTTCCCTCGTGGTTGCACGTGGTATCACGGCGCGTTTCGCGCGATCACGCTCGAGGAACACGCGTGAAATTCGATTCCGAAAGTCGGCACGATGCGAGCGCTAATTAGCCAACTTTCCCCTAGACCCGAGCTGAGAGGAACATCGTGGTCGACGTCCGGCCTCTGACCGAGACTCGGAGTTTTCCGTTGCTTCGTCACCTCGACGACATAATTGCGCGAGACGCGCGGTTTGCTCGCGCGCTGACCCATCGTGCTCTCGAATTCAGCGGTTCAATTGGAAAAACGTTGCCAGAGATGGGAAACGCGTGTAACGCTTCGCTCTAACAGCTATACGCCTATATTCGTTCTCTCGGTTCTTCGTTTTCGATCGCGCGGATTGTATATTTTTCCATCTCGGACAAACGTGCACGTTAATTACGCGGCAAACGAACTTTTCACCGCGGATGTAGTGCTCGTCGGTGGAACTTGATTATTCGGGAACCAACGCGAAAAATGGAAAGATTCGCTTACGATCCACTGTTCGGTGAAACCGTATCGAGGTTACCTGGAACAGCGATGGAATAATTGATCGATCGGGGCAACGTCAAAAACGACGATCAATTATCGCGTCTCGAAGCGGGACGATTTACGCGCCGATCGAGATCGGGGACCGGTTATCGCGGCTGCCGTTGTTGCTTCCTCCGAGGAACGACCCCGAAGTCCTCCGCGTGGTCCCCCGCGAGTGGAACAGGCAAATGTATCTCGTCCTGGACGATGAGCGTTATCGGGTTGCCGGGACAGTTTGGAATCGAGCGAAAGAGCGAGCATCGATCACCGGTTCGAATATACGAGCCGGACAGGTGCGGTTGGTTTATCGTATGCACCCGTATGAAGGTGTATATCCAGAGGGGAGACTGTTTACGAGTTCACTTAGACGGTAAATAGATGTAGGATCGTTTTTGGGTGCACTGACTCAACCCCTTGCACTATTTTCACGAGTCTGACTCGTGATGATTATTCTAGGTCAAACTTGAATATCACGAGTCAGGCTCGTTGTTTCATTTCACGCCAAACGTGGATATCACGAGTCTGACTCGTGATCGACCTTTCGGGCCAAACATGAATATCACGAGGTAGACTCGTTATCGACATATCGGGCCAAACATGAATGTCACGAGTTTGACTCGTGGTCTTAATCTCGGACCAAGTATGAATATCTCGAATGGGCTCGCGGCTATCTCGCATTTGCTCGTAAGATATCGTGTTTCAAATTCTGACACTCGGGCTTCGCCGTTCGTTTCAGGCTCCTTCCTCGGCCATTCGGGGTTGGCACGGCTTTTTCCGAGTTTTAGCGTAGTGCAAGGGGTTAAAATGACGTAAAAGATTTTAATAAAGAGGGGTTTAGCTGATAAATAAATATTTTATTTTCGTCAAAAACGCATCCCTCGCTGTTTTATAGGGCGTGTCGCCTCTCTGTGAGGTAGGGTTCGGTCATGCGACACCCAACTCATCGTACATAAAATATTATACAATAGATGTCGCGATTATACTACTGTTCCAACACTGTCTTTCCAATATTGTCCTCTCACCCTTACTCTTAACCGTTCGTTCTGCCCTCTTTCATACTCGGGCTTTCTTTCTCAATCATGCTCTTTCCCACGCAACCTCGGTGGGCCAGGTCCTCCAAACGTATAACGCATTCATAAACTTCCACTCGTTTATCGCATTCGGCTCTGTCATAAACATCCCTCACATTCGATCCTCTTACACCTGGTCATTTTCGTTCTAAGCCCAAACACTCTTGACAATCTTTCAGGGCCGTACTCGTTCCATTCCTACATAGATGTTCTTACGATAGCCCTCACTCTGTTGGAATTACCGCGATGCACGGGTTTCGCTCGCGTTAAACGTTTCTTGGCTCTTAAAAATTTCCCCTCGAAAAGCGATTCGGCATACTTGGAATCTAAATAGAATTTAAGAGGTTAGACCACCCAGGAAGAAATTTCCTATTTCGCGGGACTGCGAAGTTTCGGTATTTCGTTGACTCAAAAATTGTCCGCAGAGCCGCACCGGAATCGATGCTTACCGAGTTTGAAAACTGCCTGGCTAAATCCCCCGCTTTAAACCGAGATCCCCGCAAGATCCTTCCATTAGAAAAAACTTTCAATCGCAAAACCTATTTACCGGGACCCCGATCCTCCGGTCTGTTATGCTGCGGAGATCAGTTCGCGTCGTGTGTCCATCGCGAAGCGAATTATCCGAGTACGATAGTCCGCGCGATATAGCGAATTATCAAATTAAAGCATCGAGCAGTGCCAGCGACGGATATAGCGCTGGCCTCGGCTGCAATGCAGCATTCTACTTTTCCCGACAGAACTCGACCAACGCGAAGACACTCGCAGTTTTGATATGCCGACGGAATTCTAGCGGAATTCAACCGACGCTGTCAGAAAACGCGGATAATAATTAATACGAGAGATCAGGTTCAAGAAACCCCGATGCGCTGTGTATACCCAGGGACCCTATTAAAGAATAATCGACTCGAGTGCGATGCTACCACGGAGCACTTACCGCCAACCAGGTGCTATTCCAGGTTAAGCATCATTCACCCAGGTTCGCGAAAGGATGGGTGAACACGTATTTTTCTCAGGGGATCTAATTAATTCCAACTGCTTCAATTTCTGCCAGTGTCTGAGTGTCCGGAGCTAGTCCTATGGCGGCACGAAGTAGTAGTACCTCTTGGCCGACTTTCTGCCGTGGACGAAAGCCCACTCTGCTGTGGCCAACCCAGTGATTATGGCGGCACGAAGTAGTAGGTAGTACCTCTTGGCCGACTTTCTGCCGTGGACGAAAGCCCACTCTGCTGTGGCCAACCCAGTGGTCGCTCTAATGGCCACTGCTGGTCACTTTCTCCAAAATCGTCTCTAGCCCACGATCCGGCTACTGTGCGGGGATACTTCTGAGGGTTCCTTTCCACTCCCAGCTAGCTTTGCGAACCAACGTCTCTCTCACGCTTGGTTATATTGGCCAATCAAGAGCCGGCCATTCGAAGGTCCACTACTGTATCCAAGATTCATCCCTATCGATTATCCCCGTGGATATTTTCGCGACTTCCATTTCAGACCAGGGGCTAATTTCGTGGTTCGAGATGTGTGTTCTCCATCTTTTCGGCGGTATTAATAATTCCCAAGGGATTCGCGTAACTCCTCTGTAATTTATACCAACGGTCGATTGTGCCTAGCCTCTAGTGGTGTGGCCATTTAGCAGGTGGGACAGTAAGCGACCAGTATATTCGATTAAGACGGACGTGTTTCTAGGAGTTTCCTCGAGGATTTCGACTGTTACGTCAAGGCGCGCTACCCCTTTTACCTTTGCGTCGACGGTGAGAAGTAATTCATCACCGCGAAGGATTCTCGCGATGGTACGTCCTATCTATCACGCAGTTAGGATTTGGAAAAATTTTCGTCTGCAAGGAAAACAATTCTGCTTAAATGAGAAATTCCAAGAAAATAACAACACACGAACACCGCGAGAGAAATTCCAACAATGGGAAAGCGATGCGAGGGTACCGGGAAGGAATTTCAGTAATAAAAAAGAAGCAGTGGGGGGTTTCTAAAGAGTGAATTCCAGCAATGGGACAAACGGCGCGGATATACGACGGTATAGAGTCGCGGTAATTAAAAGACGCGTAGGAAAATAAAATCTGACGATAAAAGACAACTATACTGATAAAAGAATTTCGACTATAACTGAACGACGTATATATAGTAAATAAATAGTAGGAAAAGCGAGCGAAAATACGACGAAAATAAACCGGGAATGACGAAGTAAGGAAAACAGACTAGGAATTTCGAAATATCCGACAATTCTTGGGGGGGTTCCTAAAGAATAAATTCCAGCAATAGAACAAACGGCGTGGATATACTGCGGTATAGAGTCGCGACAATTAACCCTTTGCACTCGGTGATTTTTTCGTTACAAGAACATAGTAATTCGAAGACTTTCCGCCAGAGGGTCGACGATATTTTTAAATCGCTAAATAAGAAATCGTATACAATTTAAGACGTAGAATTATTTTACTTCGATATTCCACGCATCGTTGGGTAATTTTAGATTTTATATATTAATTAACATCGATCTTTAGAACTTGATTAAACGTCGACTGAAATGCTCCTCTCGAGTGCAAAGGGTTAAAAGACCCACATGAAAGTAAAATCTAACGATAAAAGACAATTTCGTCTTTTAATAAAAGAATTTCGACTATAGCTAAACGACGTGTACACCGTAAATAAATAGTAAGACAAGCGAGGGAAAATACGACGAAAATATACCGGGAATGACGAAGTAAGGAAAACAGACTTGGAATTCCGAAATATCCGAGAATTCTAGCGGACACGGGGCAGAATTCTAGGAACGGTGGCTTTAAATAGCGGAGCATAAATTACAACGCTGACGATAGGGAAATGTGCCACGGTTAATATTCGCGCTATCGCTATACGCAAATCAGCTTGGCCGCGAAACGAAAAGAGGAAAGAAACTGTCCGAGAAATTCATTCGTCGGGTCCTAAATGAGAGATGCACGATTACCATACTCGTAACGAGATCACGCGTTCCCCCATTTACTGTCATTGCGCGAATAGCGCGTTCGCGGATAACGCACGCGAATCGATTTCGCGCTACGCACGCGTACTCTCCGTCTCTCTCCGAAACACTCGCGTGCGCGGGATAATTAATAACAAGGTTATCGATCGATCGTGTGTGCTTTTTTTTCAACGAATTCACACTTTTCTCGCTGCACGGGGGTGGGTGGGAGCGCGGGGGGTGGCGGTTTGTCGACGCGAGCCCATTAGGACTCGGCGATTAATCACCGGCTGTTTTCGGGCCCCGTGATCTTTATTGGCCTATGGTATAAATAGAATTTAGCGTGTCTTGGCGGCCAGACACGCGTCGCTGGATAATTCCACGCGGATTCATCAATTTCCCGGAAATTCATGGAATCTTCCCGGAACGCTCGTCGCTCGGGACCGGCCCCATTTATCTTTCCCGCGTCGCGGAACGTAATCGCGAGTGGAAAGGGGAATTAGCCAATTAGTTTTAGAGTCTGTGTATCATGTTCGTTGTATCGCGAAACAGGATTAAGTTTACTCCGCGGTGATCGCCGCGCATTGAACGTAAAACGAAGGACCGCGAATGGAATATGAACGTTTGGGTAATCTGCGCGGACTAGGAACACGAACTCGACCAGGCTAGCCACAGACTCCTCGAATAAATAAAACACGGCCCAACTAATTCCGCTTCTAGGTTCGCGTACGCGGCCGTTAAATATACACGGACTTTGCTTATCCCGCTCTCGTATCGCGAATAAGGAATTTTCGTATCGGTTTCGCGGAAGCACGCGATATCGCCGCAGCGGAACCGTGGCTATTTTTTAAAATTAATTAACGATCCCACGTTAAATCTCTCGTCGGGATAACGAACGTCGGGTAATCGATGGTTCCCTGTATTTCGAGAAAAAAGACTGTCGAATAAGAAAGGAAAAAACGAAAATGAAAGACGTAATGGAGAAATTTTGTTATTCGTAACAAACGTCCAGAGTGATTGGCATCGATAGTTTCGGCGAAAAATCGCGAACGAGTGCACGAATTGTTGCACGTTCGACTGTTTATCGATATTTAAATTAGTTGGAAAATTTCGACAGCATGTCCATTAACGTTTCCGTTTCGCGGTGTAACGCCCGCCGCACGAGCAATTTCTCCGTCTCGCAGCGGCGTAGAAGTCGAGTGAAAATTAAAAGCGGCAAATTTTTACGATATCCGGTTCGTTCCATTGCAACCCCCCGGTTCCACGACCTCCTCGCTCGGTTTATGCCTCAATTTAACCGTCCACCACGAATAAACGCGACAAATTAGTCGGCGACCCTTCGGCGAGGCGTGCGCTGTTTGTTTCTTTAATGGAAAATGGAAATTACGAACGAAACTACGTCGAATCGAATACTCGGTCTTGCATCCGGAACGGGGATCCATTTAAACGAATACTCGCGTTCCCTGCCGTCATCTATGCGAAAGAGGAGAGCGGGAAATATCGAGTAGGTTAGAATCCTCTTGCCCGGCTCGAATTTCGTGGAAAGTAATTTCGATGCCTTTGTCGCGGGATTCGTCGCGACTTTATTCCCGAAACTTTGCTCCTTAAGAAATTCCCCGAGTGATCCCCGCAACTATATCGCGCACACTTCGATCTTGTTCCGTAATATTTCTCCTTTATCTTCTCCCTGAGAGTGCGATCTAATTTCCATTCCACGGAGTGGCGTGTTTGCTGGAAACAAGAAGTCGTAGAAACGATGGCCGGCCCTTCACCCCGCGCTCGTCGAAAAAATCCGATAAATCTGACGAAATGGTCTTTTGAAAGACGCTGGCTTAATCCAGCGCCTACCTAAATCAAGCTGTAAATCATGGCTCGCCTTGGTTGCTGCGTCGTTGAACTTGGAACGAAAGATAAGCCGAGGCATCGAAGATTCGTAGTAATTTAGAGTGTCCCTCGGGGAGCAGACTTTTCGGAGTTGCCCGAACACGGCAGCAGTGGCAATTAACGGCAATAGTTTTAAACGCGCCGGAAGAGTGGTCTCTTAAGAAGCTCGAGGAACTCGAAGACACTCGATCGGTTTCCCCGAATCGGTCAAGGTTGTCGTCACCGTGGAATTCCGTGGCTGGAAACCGATCGAGCTTCGTCCGCTCCTGGAAATATCGGAGACGCAAACTCGAAATAGAGATTCTAAACAGGAAATATACAAATTTATACTCGTCCTTGAAAATAAGAGCAAACGCAGCCTTAACATCCGGAGCGATACCCTCGCTTCCATTCCGGATCGATCTTCCCTCGCCGCGACACGAAACACGAAAGCCTGGAAAGATCGCAGCTGGATGGAGCGATTAAACTCGGGATCGAGCGGGATCGAGGAAGAAACAAACATTTTCGAGTGTAACGACTGCGCTGATCTTTCCTCCATCCCGAACGTATTAATAACCGCTATCGCCCGGCTGGCTGGAATCAGCCGGCGATTTTCCTTCCATCCGTAGAGGCGACTTTGGAACGGAATAAAAATTGCCCTATCATCGGGGCCAGCGGCTATTATATGCCCGCGGACTCGAGCGAGCACGTGATAAATATGCACGAAAAAGCTGCACCGTGTCGATTCACGGACACGGCACAGACAAGCCCCGCATTCACGGTTTTCATAAAGCCTGACCGGATGCTTCCTCGTCGGCTACATCGTGTCTAGTCTGGCATAATAGAGCCTCTTCGACGATAGCTCCTTTAAAGAACACGCGGCCAGCATCATCGACTTTGCCCCGGCGTATCAGATGATGTAACCGAGCCAACCTCCACCCTCTTTCTTCAACCCCGCCAAACCCCTTGCTCGGCAGCGGAGGGCGGCGAGCGGCGAGGTCCGAGCGGTCTTTTAGACGCCACAACGGCTACCCCTCGGCAGAGCATCGTCCTCGTCCCGGGGGTCGATAACCACGCGTCTTGTGCCGCTGGATACCGCGCGATCCCCTCCCGCCTCCGCCCCGCGCCGCTTCGCTCTCATCCTACATCTTGCTAAATTACGTGCTTCCGTTCGTGACGTTGAAAAGACCAGTTTTGCGTACTCACTCGACGCCGCTATTATCCGGCGAAAGTGGGTCGGCAAGCTGAATGCTCGCCGCCGCTCCTACCCCCGAATCGATTAATGGGTTATAGTTTTTGCAGGCCGAGGAAAAGTCGCGGCCGACTCGCGGACACCGCGTCGCCGGCATTCGAGATCGGCCTGTTCTCGCCAACCTTCATTCCCAGATCGCTAAAGGGCAAGTCGCGTAATTCTTCCCAGCGCCATCGCTGTTCTCCAATCGGTACCCTAGAATTTGCAACGTCCAGAAATTGCACCATTCGCGCGGTTTCGCTAGTCTCCGCGGTTGCGATTTATTCGCCGTTGCGATTCTGACGCGATTTATTCTGCGTTGCTATTCCGACGCACGATTTTCCTCTTTCCTCTTGCCCTCGATTCGATTGTTGCGATAGACACGCAACGCAGCGAGGATTGCTCGCTCTTGAAAGTTGCGCGAAGATCCACTCCTATCGATGAAAGGTCTTCCTAATTGGAGACCCCATTGGAACGACCCGTTTAAATCGCAAGTGTTTCCGATTCGGTGGATCGTGCATTGCGAGATCTCGCGAAAAATCGGGTTCATCTTCCATCTCGCGATCTCGCGGAGTGGGTGGCGCGCGTGGCGAACGCCACTCGACGGCAGCGGGAGCACGCGAATAATACTCGGCCGTATCAATGCTATCGCGATGTACGTATCTATCGCGCCGGCGGCGAAACGCAAAAAGGGGGATCATGCAACGCGGTGGATCGCGCCACGAGAATTTGTCTAGTTTACGTGGATCCCGATGTTAATGGAAGATAAATGGTATTGCGCCGCGCGGCGGAATGCAAAGGAGCGGCAGATGGAGGATTATAGCCGGGGAAGATTGATATACCGGCTCCCGCGGAACTTTCATATATATTCCGGGAATATTCGATGGACCCGTATCGCGTGCACTCTCGTGATCCTAGACAACATACGCGCACACGGTGTACCTCTCCCGGTTAATTAGGCCAATAAAGGTAGAGGCAAGAATGGGTTAATTCTTCGGGGGGGACCAGTGTTTGTACACGAAAGTATCGCGTCAGTGCTGTAATTGGCGGACACGAGTGACACGGACCTCGCGGAATACGAGTTAGCGATAGTCTCCACCGAATTTCCTTTGATCAGTTAGTCCCATTGCGAGCGCTCGGTTAGCGTCTAGTTTTATTGGCTAAACTGTTCCCGGCAATTTCGATTTTTCGCTCTGTTGATAATCAACCTTGTACCTCACTCGGAAATGAGTGAAACGCAAATATTTCGGATCATTTTAACCAGTTTCACCGGACCCGATGAAATTACCGTCTCAGTGGCTACCGGAAGACATCTCCGAATCTGCCTCAAACGACCTCAAACGGACGTATTAGTACGTCGGACGCGCAGAATGATCCGCATACCCGGCGCTCCTAGCGAAACAGCAATGTCCATCAGGTGTCGAGGGCTCGACAGCCGGGATCATCGATAGCGGCACGAAACACGGAGCCGGGGCTCACGCAGCGCCACTTTGTATCCCCGTTGAAGGATCGGACACGTCGTTCCGTCGCGTAGGCGTGAGAGAGGGTGGCGGCGATGCCGGCCGCGCCAAAAGTGCACGAGTAATGCCCGGCGATTTGTCACGGGGACAATTTGTAATCGTTTGTCAGCCGCTGTACACCGTAAACACAACTAACTGCCGTCTTATTCAAATGAGCACGGGGGCGCGCGGAACTCGCGAGGAGCACGCTCGCGCCCGATGTCTATCCGCCTCGCCTCTCGAAACGGGCCGCGTCTCAAAATTCCGTCTTGTACGCGCCAGCCTCCTGATCCGCCTCATTAATCTCGCGGAATCGCCCCTACGCTCCCGTCTTCCTCTTGGTCCGATCGCTGCCACGGAGCATCAGCTGCGCCTCTTTTTCGCACTCGTTGAAAACGCAATTAAAATTTAGGGGTTGGGCCATTCCGGGACTCCTTGTTTTCGAGACCACCTAGCCTGGGGATTAGGTAAATCGACTTGGAAATTCGACCTCGCGAATTTCCTGGAGCGACGTCGAGTAGGCACGGCGAATGTGAATACTCGGTCAAAGAGTACTGTTGGGAATTTCGGGAAGGAAATCCGATGATTAGCGTACAGGGAAGTGACCATGATCAGTTGTACAGCAATTGGATGTATAAAGTTTAATATATGTGAAATGAATACACTTTATGCGAATATACAAATAAAACATGAGAGTCTTTTTCACACCACTGTGTGTCACAGTATGTAAGCTATCTGCATTGTTCCGGATTTGAGAGTAGGAGCAGCGAGGGACAGCAGGCCATTTTATCCTCTTCCCGTATTTTAACGACTCAGACTCGTGATGAAGATTTTGGTCCAAACATGAATATCACGAGCTAGACTCGTAAACAGAAAGTCGGCCAAAACCGGGCCAAACGTAAACGTCACGGAATGATCTTTTGCCAGTTACTATCGTGATTGAGTTTTAGTTCCTATCGGTACGCCACGAGAGTTAGTCACGGTTCTTATAATCTCAGTAACAAAGCACTTGACATCTACCGTTTAAGCTCGGATTTCGCTAAAATAAATGGCACGGGAAGGGGTTAAAGCCCAAAAACCGACCCCTTGATGCCTGCATAGTATCTTGAGGTCCACAGGTCGGTATTGGCCTGTCACCATCGTTGCATAGGCGTAGCTAACTTCCAACAAGTACTGTGAGATCCGATTTATTCTGTAGCGACTATAATTCTCACCCTCGCCACTAGATTGATCCCATTTCAACGAGGTTTAAGGATTTTCTCGCAAGTCCTCGGAAAACGTTCTCTTCCTATACATATAACTTCCAGACTTTCCAATAGTATATAAGCCGGGGCCTGCTTGGGTAGCCTTACCGACGAGTACACTAGTAGGTCCAGGAATGCATCCCTTTCGTTTCCTTTCGTCCTGTCTTGCACCACCGTCGCAACGAGGGTACCTTCGACCAGCTGACTTTCAACAGCCATGGGGGAGGACCCCCTACAATTCCATTTGTTCCGTTGCACCAAACGTCGCGTCGTACAGCGGATTGCGAAACAGACAAAAGCCTAAAAGCTTCGCGAGAAATGCTCGGAGCGCCGGAACATCTACGCGATCCTAGCAAGATCTATTCGAGGCTTTGTTTCCACCCCCGCGCTTCGAAAACACTAGCAGCAACCCAAACAACTCCCGGACTAAATGAACTCTCCCGCCTTCGTCGCCGCTTTATATTCCGAAATTGAACAAGCAGCGCCGAAAGCAACGCGGAAGCCCACCGTGGCTACTCTCGGAATCCCGGTGGGAAACACGTCAACCTTAACCCCCGACGCCCGCGTCGACGGCGGAAAAATGACGAGACATAAATTGGCGAATCTTAATCCCTCGTCCCGCTGAACCGTCGAATTTGTCGAGCGTCACGCTCGTATTTCGCTCGATTTTATCCCCAGGATTGCCGGGAAAAACTGTAAATTCCTGGCGATATTTACGAGGCCGCGCGTCCCAGTTCGTAAACCAAACGTCGATTCGCGAAAATCGGAAGGGAAGCGAGCGTGTCGGAGCGGAGTCAGCGAGTTGCCAAAGCCGTAGAGGGTGGCCGCGAGACAAATGGCCGCGGTATCGATGAGATTATTGCGATCGCCGAGAGAGGGTGCGTGTCGTTGGCGGGGCGTCCCTGTCTCGGATCGTCGACTCCAGCTCTGGCGCCATGGCGTCTCTCCTCCGACGGTATTACCGCGTCGGGGTGAACGGGCCGAGGAAAATGGCGGGACAGGGGAGACCAGCACGGACGAATGTTTACGTCGAACGAGCCGAGATGGCAGTTAGGTTGCAAACGCTAAAAGGCAGAACGAAGACCGATTCTGAGGGAAATTAGAGGGTGCAACGTCACCTGTCTCTTGACTGGATTAGCGGCTACAGTTGGAAAATTTTACAAGTTTAGGGATAGGTTCAAACGATTTCGAGAAGAAATTAGAATTTCGCAGACTGCGTAACGAAACCTCGGTCCGTGGACGTTGTCTGAGGGATTGGCCGGGGTGGTTGTTGACTTTGGAGACACAGGGGTTGGTACGTCGGAGCTTACGTGGTTTATAGACCGTTAGGACGTTCACGGAGCTCGTTTTACTCGAAGTGTTTGACGTATCTCGGGGACCCGATGGGGGTTGTAATCTTTCCATGGAAGAATGTCAACCGCTTGCTAACGACGCGATGGCATCCCATTATTAAAGTTTATATTCCTCCGGGAGAAGATGGACCTCGCGACAAAAAATCCCCAGCGACTTTCACTCGATATTAAATTCTTCCTGCCCATCCTCAAAGCGATATCTGATAAGTTAGATCTTCCTGGCCAAATTAATACCGAACTTCCTCTCCATTTCGCGAAGTAAGTTAAGAGCTGATCCGAGGCTATAGGATCAGCAGGCAGGATCTTCGCGTCTTCGCGATGCAGGATCTCGAACACGATCAGAAGTACCAGCGAGAAGACTCGGATGGGTCGTGTAATATTTTGATGGTTCACGGTCGAGCGGACCCCTGCTCGCGTTTATTAACCCTACGGTTCGACCGAGCGTGCAGGAATCGAAACAGGACTATCGGTATCTGGTGGTGGGTGGAACGCGTATGTAAACGCGTTCCCGTCGGTCATCGCTTGCACCAGTCATTCGCAGACACGACGCATTAGCAGCGCAGACACGATATCGTATAATCTTGCACGAAAGGCTACACAGTGTGACGCGTGATTCCTGTTTAGTTAATCGGAAGCTGGTCCCAGCGAGAAGCTGTCAGACCGCTATCGCACAGGTGGCTCACTTCGCTCGACTTGGCTGCCATCATCGAATGAGGATTATCAATTAAGCAACGAACAAAGGTCCTGTCTATGACAATCGAACACACGCGGCACGTTAATGATTCATCGATCGCTTCTGATACGCAACACCGGCGACCGGCATCGACTAGACGACTATATCCCATCTCTGTGTGTGCATGACGGCTGTCGTCTTCCGTTAATTGGATCTTGCGCGTTCCGGACGATCGCGGAAAGTTATTCCGTCTGGCTAAAGAGGAGAACAGTGACGCTTAATGGGGATTCCGGTGTGTCTCTGGTTGCCGCTTAGCACAGGCATTTCGACGACCCTTTGTCGTTTCGCGTTGGAGAACGTGCTTGGCTCGATCGAGGCACGGAATAAAGGAACGTCGCGCGAGTGGCTACAAAGAACGCGTGGAAAAAGCATTCGGGGGAGCTCCGAAAATATCGTCAAGCGTGTAGTCTGACAGAGGAACGGAAAATTGCAGGCTGCGAGAGGAGGAAGAGGAAGAGGAAGAGGAAGAGGAAGAAGGTCGTGGACGAAACGAAACGAAACGAAACCGTAAAGGAGCTCGTCCGACCGATTTCTAAATTCGGCATCTCGCTGAGTAAGAGGCGAAAAGAAGGAAGGCCCGAGTACCGGTATTTCCAAGACTCCTGGCACTCGGGGTTCCCGTGGGAGCGTTCTCGTCGCGCCGGCAGTCGATGTCAATGGGAAAACGAGCACGTACACGTTAACCGACGTCTACTGCCAATTCGGCTTTCCGGATTATTACGGCACGATTGCGTAGAAGCCGTTTACCTAGCAGGTGTTGCGCAAGCGATTGCCGCTAGGGGGGCGGGGGGCAGGTCGACGCGGCACGACGTCTGCCGGAAATTGTAAACGTCGTTGAATCGCGTGCAGCCGGAAGGTGCGACTGACAGTACTCGGACCCAGTAACGCGCCGGAGACTGCTGTTGCTTGGCTTTCGTGCCACGGGCAAACTTACGATTACAGCGAGGAACGACGTGGTTCCTCCGGGATCATGGTGCTGCATGGATATCCGGTCAAAGTTCCAAGATTTCCCGCAATTATCCCGCCTCGCGGAAATTTTCCTCGCGCATATCGAAAGGTGGCCTTTGTCGTCGAAGGGTAGACATCTTCGCGAAATTTCCGGCACCGAGAGTCTTCTTGGAAAAATCGGATAAAGTTCGTTTTAACGACGAACATCGAGAGGTCGAATATTCCTCGATGGGTCTTCGATGATAACGAGCTGCCGCGTGGCTATGGAGTTTTCAATCTCGATCATCGCTACTCGCTCGTTATGGCTATTATTTTATCGATAGATATCGAGAGGCGAATACATCGGGAGTTCCAAGTTTCGGTTATCGGTATTTGATCGTTGTAGATTTTATCTTTCTACGCCTAAGAATTACGTGAATTTTAATTCTCCGATAAATATCGGAAAGTCAGATATTTCGTTTCGATTTCTCGTGAGGTATGCTAAATTTCGGGATTTCTTTCCATGGGAACGACAGCCTTCGAACGCTGGAATATTTCTCGAGGATATCGTGCCATAGATATCGACGTTCGATTAAATTCTCTTAGGTGTATTCCAAGGTCCGATCCTGCGTGATTCGGTCTCCACTGACCTGCTCGTTTTCGGTCGAACCGTAAGTAAATATCCCGGGAGAACCATAAATCTACACCGGCTTGGCGCTGACCCCTGGAAGGGTTAACAGTGCGATTAGCATCCAGGCGGTGTAGTTCGGACGCGTTACTTCTGTAAATGGAAATTACAGGGAGCCGCGGGAATTTAATTTCGGAAGGACGTCTGGATCGTTGGAGCAGAAGCGCGTAAATTCGAATTAATCGGGATCACCTTTGGGCACTCTGGAAATATCAGAATTCGCGCGCACGCACACACACTCGATAGGATTGTACATGGTGTATAGCTGTGACGGGGGGTACGGAACGCCTATCAAGAGGATGGAAATCAACCTGTCCTCTCTCACCCTGCGGCTCTTCCGCGCGATGTACGATCACGTGACAGGACCTTCTGGTGGCT
Source organism: Eufriesea mexicana (assembly GCF_001483705.2). Lineage (NCBI taxonomy): Eukaryota > Metazoa > Arthropoda > Insecta > Hymenoptera > Apidae > Eufriesea > Eufriesea mexicana. The sequence goes on from NW_016917345.1 coordinate 379,717, forward strand.
GGCACCGAAACGATCAGGAATCGATGTTCACGCGTGCCTTGACTCGCTCCGACATAGCCGGTGAATGTTCGTGCCGTCGAGTACGCCGCTATTCGTGGTATCCCGACACGAGTACCCTCGCCCACTCGGCCGACGTTACACATCGCGTGGGACTTCTACAGACCGTTTTCGCCGAGCAAATCGCCGGCCAGGTCGTAAATACGACGTCGGCAACAAAGTAGACGAAACGACGAATAGCCCCGGCGCGTGATCGTCGACCGGTTGAGCTTTGACGATCGACTCTCATGGACGAGTTGCGCGTACGTATACAACCTACGTGTACGTGCTTGCACGGCCGTGAAAGGAGGCAAAGGTGCCGATGAATAACGACGACGGGGGAGTACGAGGAAAGACACGGCGAACGAGAACGAACTCGTGACAAATGGCTTTTAATTTGCCACGGTTGCCGACGCGTGGTATTCGTCAAATTAGACGTTTGTATCTCGCGCCGTGATTCACGCGCGTTCGCCAATCCGTTGCGCGATAGCTTATCGGGGATATGATTTATACCCGACGAGATTTTTAGAGCTTCGGGGTAATTAACCCCTTCCGTGCTCACCCAGAGTTTGACTACTGCCGGTGTAGCAACGCGGTGTCAATCGCTCCTCGAAAGCTTCCATCGATCGGTAACTTGGTCGAAGCAGGGTACACGGGGTACAAGGGGTACGTCTGCGTGGCTTTTTCGGAGAATCGTAATGAGGCGAAACGGAGCCAGGTCCCCAGCCGAAAAGGAGCGGAGAGAAAAAGCAAAGTTCGAAATACACCTAGAGCCAAGCATATACCTGACCATTGTACGAACGACACCGTAACGACCACGGAACCACCCACCGCGTGCCGAAACAAAAAGCAAGGAGCCATTTAACCGGGTCGGGCTGTCGAAAGGAGAGCGAAAGGAGCGGAGCAGAAAAGGGAGCAAAAGAGGGTGCAGAAGAAGAAGAAGGAAGATGGTTGGCAAAGGCGAAGAGCGAAGGACGACGGAATTACTCGGGCTGGCGTATCGGGCGAACGATCGCCGAGGGAGCTAGATCGTTGTCGCGTACGGTGGAGGGGCGTCATGGCCCCCAGAAGAACAGCGGAGTCGTGTCTCACGATCTACGCTCGGCTCGCTATACCACGGCTGCTCCGTCTTTACACCCGGGGAGAGCGGCGACGTTAACCCCGTACGCTTGCCAAAGTTTAATGCACCTTTGGTTTTCGGTCGTCGCGTTCCGGCGACGGCGCGGGTGCGCGAGGTCGCCGCGACGCTCTGGCGCCGCGATCCGCTTCCTTCCGCCACTTTTCACCCCGCTCACCCTGTCCCCCCTCGCACCGACGCCGCGTTTCGGCCCGTTCCTCCGCATCCGTCTCACCGGCTCACGGTTCTTTCTCATCTTTCCGCCCGCGTTCCTCCGTTCCCCTGTTTCTTACGACCCCCACGGTTCGCCACGACGGAACACCCGAACCCGTGGATAGAACGATATCTTGCCATCGTCGCGCTTTACTGCCAACCTTCCACCCTCGTTACCGTCTGCCTCGCGAGGTTATCGCTCCTTGCTGTGCCACCGTCTTCCACGATTCCCATTCCGCGTCCTGATTTTCTCTAGCCATCGTCTTTGCGTCTGATCGTCCAACGTCTGGGTTAACGCGGGTCGTTAATACTTCTCGAACGAATGCGGTGGAACTACCGAACGAGCTCCGTTACGAGTTTGTTAAGAGTTCGACCAAGCATGGTTTTCCTTGCGCATAGTTCTCGATAGTGTGAGGGAGTCTAATAATATTCAACAATAAGAACTGGCAGGTAATACTCGTTTCTAATAACTGTCTCTCGATAACTCCTCTCAATGCACTCTCTAGGAACTGTCTAAGCACTGTCTATCAACTGCCTCGTACGCTTCGCGACCTGCCCTTTTAACCCCTTGACTACCGCAGATTTTGATACGCAGCGGCTGTACCATACGGCAGGAATTGAGTTACGATGTGCGCCATTTTTGTGAAACAAGCGCCCTCCGTGTCACAAACGCAAAATTTCCAAGCGCTTGTAGACGCCTTTCGTGTCACAAACGCAAAATTTCCAAGCACCTATAGACGCCTTTCGTGTCACAAACGTAAAATTTTCAAGCGCCTGTAGACGCCTTTCGTGTCACAAACGCAAAATTTCCAAGCATCTATAGACGCCTTTCGTGTCACAAACGTAAAATTTCCAAGCGCCTGTAGACGCCTTTCGTGTCACAAACGCAAAATTTCCAAGCGCCTATAAGCGCCTTTCGTGTCACAAACGTAAAATTTCCAAGCGCCTGTAGACGCCTTTCGTGTCACAAACGCAAAATTTCCAAGCGCCCTTAGGCGTCCTTCGTGTCACAAATGCAAAATTTCCAAGCGCCTATAGACGCCTTTCGTGTCACAAACGTAAAATTTCCAAGCGCCTATAGACGCCTTTCGTGTTACAAACGCCAAATTCCTAAGCGCCCTTAGGCGTCCTTCGTGTCACAAACGCAAAATTTTTAAGCGCCCTTAGGTGTTCTCCGTGTCACAAACGCCAAATTCCTAAGCGCCCTTAGGCGTCCTTCGTGTCACAAACGCAACATTTTTAAGTGCCCATAGACGTCCTTCGTGTCACAAACGCAAAATTTCCAAGCGCCCATAGGCGCTCTCCGTGTCACAGACGCCAAATTTCTAAGCGCCCTTAGGCGTCCTTCGTGTCACAAACGCAAAATTTCTAAGCGCCCATAGGCACCCACAGTAGTGAAGGAATTAAGGATGGGCCTCCTTTGTTCGTTGATCGCTGATCAAGGGGATCGCCGCTTCGATTTGCGACCCCGGTTATCATTGCCACGTGTTCCTCACTCACGCCGTCATATCGGTAACCGAAGCTCGCCTAATCTTATATATTCTTACAATAGGAAATTTGAAAGCGATCCTTATAATTCTGCGTAACTAAGTAAACGGTAGACCGGTTCTCCTAGTAATATCTCTCGTATCGTTTGGTTATCGCTACCATTAGCACGATCGTAACAAAAGATCGCAGTAACAAAGATCGTAGTTGGCGCCACTGTCGCGCTATCTTTAACCGACTCGAAAACGCGATTCACCGAGGATGAAAGCTGACTGTAATTAAGATTTTTGGAGCGTGAAGAACGAAGATCGACTTGTTTTTCTTATCCGAGAAGGACGGGGATATATTTGAGAATATGACGATGATAAATGTATCGCACGCGAGATCATTATCGTTTTTATCCCCGGTGTTTGTACTCGACTCGATGGCCGCATAAAATACCTATTATGCTAAACGGTATGGCGGAACCGCGACGACTCGCTCTTAAATCGAGCAATCGGCCGCAATGAAGGCTTCGAGTCGGATGCCTCGACGCGAGCGATCTTTCTTCCTTGGTTACACGTGTCATTGCGTTCGCGCGCGATGCAAAAGAGGCAGATTTGCATATAAAACGACTAATTTATCACGTTGTTAGAGAAGAAGAAGACGAGCTTTCATTCATCGATTTCGTTTTCTCCGTCAAGTATTTCTTCTCCCTCGAGTCACCTCGATTATTCTATTCGAGCTGCCAGCAACGCGTGCCTCGTGTACGGTACTTCTTTATTTCCTTTGCGAAGTACGCGGAATTATATTTATAAACCCGAAGGTGAAATCAAATATGACTCGATATTCACGGTACACCGTGATCGTGCAGATTCCCTTGTAACTGTGCATAAAGAAAGATATCGCGAATAAAATAGCAAACTATTGTCAAAGGAGTCTTTATTTGGATGGCGGCCTCACCCTGCATCGGGATCTATGGTTGCTTCGAGGAACCATCGAGATTATCAATTTTCGAAGCAGGACTGAGTGACACAGTGGGTCGTCATAGGGCCTATAAGAACCTGGCCGAAGGGTTCGAGGGAACACACTCTTTCGACAATTCACCATCACGCATCTCGCAAGACTCAAGCCTCCGTATACTTGTATCGCCAGGGAATAAAATATAATTCAAGTTTAAAGTGAAGTCTCTATAAAATCGATCCTTTTCACCACGCTATCTATTTCTGGAAATTTTATTCATCGTGGTAGAGAGATACGGTTGTAAAATAATTCGGTGATAATTATAGATAAACTTAAGGTTATCTGGAAATATCGTAATTTGCATTGTATCTCGATGAATATTTTATACATTCGATATATAGAATATATATTCTATCTCGATGGAACTCGTTCTACATTCGTTCTACGTTTGCAAGTTTCGAGATAAACGAAAAATTTCGAATCGATGGCAGGTACGTATGTTACGTTTAAGAGCGTGGTTCTCGGTGATAGTGCTGAAAAGAGAATACGGTTTAGCATAGGAAACAGAACGAGAAACGGATAGAAAGGGAAGGAAATTTATGAGAAGAGGGAAATAACGAGCCGAGATGAATCAGCTGAACGAAACAGAATCAAGATCAAATGTAACGAATCGCCGATAAATTTCAGATGAAATATTAATTTCGGTAAATAAAAGTTTTATCGGAAACATCTCGTATTTACGGCGATACTTAATTAACGAGGTAATGGTATTCTTATTGTTTCGAATGTTTCCGCACCGCTGTCTGTATTCTTCGTGCAAATAATGGCGATCCCCAATTAAGGTTTAATTTTCTTTAATTAACTCGTACGTTTCCGAATTGTGCGAGCAATCCAATTGTTACACAGATATTTCGATAATTAATATCCCAGATGGGAATTAAATTTTTGTCCCAATTGCGATAATGAATTATTAAATATCGAAAAAATTATCGCGAAATTATGGCTGGGGGTAGAACGAGGGTGAAATTGACAGTTGTCATCGGCCAGACCACGACAGTGGCTAACAACGGATAGAACTGTTCCCAAATTTCATGTATGTTTAATTTACGTCCATCCCGTCTATCTTTAAAGAGAATAAACGCGCATAATGATTATAAAATCAAAAATTCTTTAAAATAAATAGCAGTCGAGGAACTGTCACGCGAAGTAAATTTCCAATAAAATATTTAAAATGGTAGGGAATTATTTGCAACAGAATTGAAAAATAATTCGAAGTGCAAAGGGTTAAAGAGAATAAACACAGATAATGATAATAGCAAGCAAAATTCTTGAAAATAAATATTAGTCGAGGAATTGTCACGTGAAGTAAATTTCCAACAAAATACTTAAAATAGTGGGGAGTTATTGGCTACAAAATTGAAAAATAATTCGGAGTGCGAAGAGTTAAGATACCATAATTTTTTGAAACAGAAGCAACACTAGTATCTTTACGGTCACTACAATTGTTTCAACAAAATTTTTATTAATGTTAACCGTTTCTTCCATTTTTTCCGTTCTCCCACTCGTTTCAAGCATAGTATATTGTATCTGTCATCGGCCAACAACAACTCTAAATGACTTTATACTATATTATTATTTTCCTTGTTGCCGAAGGTTATTACCCGTTAGGATAGATAAATAAATAAATAAATAAATAAATAAATAAATAAATAAAAAACAACCTACTGGAATAAAAATTTAGGTCCATTTAATCCAACATCGAATCGACAAACGAATCCAACCTGCGCGACGTTAATATAACTATTCAGCTCGGTCGAAAGTCTGCTCGAAACTCACGAATTTCGTTACCGATTCCATTAATAATTACTTTCCCTCCGCGTTAACCGATAATATATAATTATTTCCGCTATTATTACAAATTCGAGCATCGAGCAATTCGTTACCTATTAATTCCTTTCGAATTAACAAGCGTAATAAATATATTTACCTTTCCACCCCGTGTTTCCCCACCTGCGTCAAAGAGATCCTGGTTACCGTTTGAAAGCGGAAACACGACAAAGGAAGGTCAAGTTAATTAGGAGTTATCGTGCAGGAATAACCAGGCTAAGTACAAAAAGGTGCCACGGAAAGTCTCACCCCTTAATTATACCGTTTAATTATACCAACCTACGTGGCACGTTCCGAAGCAACTCTCGAAGACTTTCGCTGGCGTCCATCGAGTACGGATCCGATTATCGAGGAAATCGGTAACGAAAATGGAAATCGGTATCCATGCACGCGAATGGGTAATAGCGATGTAAGAGTAATTCGATTAATTATCGCGACAGCGGGATTCCAGGATCCGTGAAACGTCGCGGAGGATTCGGCGGCGTGCAGGCGCGTCGCTGCGAGGCATCTCGATTGGATTCATTAAAAAATATCGAACTATCGAGTAGCTGTCATTCGATTAGCGACAGAATTCGTTCCGGCGGTCGGCAAGGCACACGGGATAACCGAGAATTTAATTTCGGGCGCACGCCGCCGCCGCGCCATTGACGATCGCGCGGAATAAAAGGATATCGTGGAAACCGATGGACCAGGGAGACACGGGCACGTTTCCGCAGGTCCGCTTTAAAGGATCGACCATGCCGCTTTTTCGCCGCGGAACGTTATCCTGCTTTTGTCTTCCGGCCCGCGAGGATGCAGAGCAGAGTTCGAGTAAACGAGATTTCTTTGTTTCTTGCCCGAGAAAGCTTGTACGCTGGATTTTTCCCCTCCTTCCTTCCTTTTCCTTTCTTTTTCCCCCCGATTCTTCTGGTTTGTTCCCCCCTTTCTCTTCCTTTTACCCCCGTCTCGCCTTTTTTCTCTTTTTCCCTCTGCGTGAAACGTAACGCTCGCGGCTGACGCTCAATGGGAAAGTTGTGTCGAGTGCCGTGCGTTTAACGGAAAGAGGACAGGCTTTGGGGAAAATGTTTGGATTGCAGAGAGGATCTGTTCCTCTTGTTAATGATCCGCTCGTGATACGTCTCGCTTTCAGACGCGTGTCTTTCTTGCTTATCCGCGGGTTAAGTTTTTAGCGCGCGCGAGTAGCCGTTTCCGCTTGACGTTTCCTCTTTCTTCGACGAACGGATAACCCGGAAAGTCGGTGTACAACGGACTCGTTAACTCGAACTCTTTGTAAACTCTCGTCTTCGTTACGACAGGGTGTGTGCACACTCGAGTCTCATTGATCGAAATACACGATAAACCTATGCTATTGTGGGGATCCCCCATGAGGGTTTATGTATTTATTTGAGATCCCCCCCAACGGAGTATCTTATGTTTTGGGTTGAGATTCTTTTGTTCTTTTGGTGTGTTTAGTGCAGCAGTTCTTACGAACTGTGTCGTCTCTTGTACTTCCTGATGATAGGCTGGTGTCCTATGGCGCTGGCCTGTTGGTATCCCCGTGGTCGTCGTTGCTGTTGATAGGGTAACAGGTAAAAGGACGACAGGAAAAGGAAGGGATGCGTTTCGTCCCGGACCTGCTAGTGGACTTATCAGTAAAGCTTTCTTCTAGCAGGCCCTGATTTAGACTAAGGACACTTGGCATAGGAACTACTATTTAAGGGAGGTCGAGACTTCACCGAGGACTTGCGACAAAGTCCTCGGATCTTCTTCAAATAGGAATCCTTCTATTTCCAAGGGTGAAAACTTGGTCGCTACAATCCCAACAACTCAAATGGCTTGAAAAGTTTATCTATGGCAGCACTTATTCGATATGTTAAATCAATCAAGCAATCTAATTGTGGTATCTTCCATATATAAACTACATGATTACAAATCAGTAAGGCTTTCTTCTAGCAGGCTCTGCCTTAGACTAGGGATACTTAGCTGGCATAGGAACTTCTATTTAAGGTTGAGACTTCACCGAGTCCTCGGACCTTCTTCAAATAGGAATCCTTTTATTGGTGAGGATGAGAACTTGGTCGCTACAATCCCAACTCAAATGGCTTGAAAAATTTATCTATGGCAGCACTTATTCGATATGTTAAATAAATCAAGTAATCTAATTGTGATATCTTCAGTATATAAACTACATGATTACAAATCAGTAAGGCTTTCTTCTAGCAGGCTCTGCCTTAGACTAAGGGTACTTAGCTGGCATAGGAACTTCTATTTAAGGTCGAGGCTTCACCGAGGACTTGCGACAAAGCCCTCGAACCTTCTTCGAATCAAGGGAGAAGAACTCGGTCGCCACACGATCTTCCTCGATACCTCTCCGCGACGCACGCCATTTGTAATTCGCGAAGACTCGTTTCCTTGGACATTTGCCTTCGGCTTTTGACATTTGCACCGCCCCGGTTTAAATGTCGCGATGCGTCCGCTATTAAACGTGTCCACCCCCTGGAAAGGTTTCGCAACGGGAAAGTTCATCGAGTGGCAAGTCGGTCGATTAAATCATATTTAATTAAAAGCACGGCGCCGCGAGTATCCGGCCGCGTTTCATTGTCTCGGCGCAACTTCCCTTATCCGCGAGCGGAGCATCCGAAAGTCGGCGAGAATGATTCGCATAATAATCCAAACACTCCGGCGGGTAGTTCCAGCTGTGCAGGAAAAATAAACGCTTCGGACGATGCTCGGGAAATTTAATTAAAACGCGACCGCGCCGAGATCTGCTTCTCTAGGCGATCTAAAAATCGGCGAATAATCTCCGCGAGTCATCGCGGATCTCGATCCATCGATCTTCCTCCCTTTCTCTCTTTCTCTCTTTCTCTCTTTCTTTTTTCCTCTCGTCCTTTCGGTTACTCGCCGGCAGAACGAAAGATCCGCAGGAGTACGCGCGGACAAAAATGGCCCGCGGAATATCTGGGGCGTGAAATGAGCGGATTTTAAAATAGTCGAGCGTTCACAGCCGGTTAGCCGCGACGGCGCATTATACACGCGTTGCTGGTTATATTCGAATCGACTTATCGATTCGAACGTTTCTCCCCGACAGCCGTTTCCTCGTACGAGCCATTCATGTAAGCACGGTGTTATGCTTGTATCGTAATCAGGGTCGAGCACCTTACCCGCCCACGTAAAATTGTTTTCCTACGAGCTAGTTCGGAGATAAAGCTCGTTTTATTCCCCTACGTTCTTCCTTCATCCCTTCGCTCTTTCCGTTCCTACCATTCTTTCTCGCCCCTCCGCCGCTTCTTCCCCCGTCCTGCACCCTTATCGTTCCGAGTCTCGAACGCACAGGTGCGCCGTGTTTCGTTGTTATCCCGTAACGAGAAGTCCTCGAATAATTTACGAGACGCGTAATTCGCGAGGTCTTCGCCTGGAATCGGCTGCTACGCCGCTTGCTACGCCACTGTAACCCTGTAACGAGGCAAAAATCTCTCTCCCTCCTGCCGCGTGAAATTTCGGAAGGAAAATAGGCATAAATGTAACAGCCTCCCCTCGTCCCTAATAAAATTGCTCTTCAACCTCGACCCGAGTCTCTCGTTCGTCGCGCTCTGTTTACCCTTAAAACCACACTCGACCTTGAATCGCGTGCTCCCCGGGACCCTAACCTCTCTTCGAAACTTGGTCCTTCCCCCCGCGGAGTTCGTAAAAGCGTTCTATTTATTTCGTCGGAAGGAATAAATCAACCGTTATCTATTAACCGGTGCGCCACGTAAATTCAGCGAACGTGTTATTACCATAAATTACGCGAGAGAAATTCCTCGCGTTTTCCTTTTTGCCCGAGTCGGGACGACCGTGCGGAAAAATTCGCGGTATCGGAATCGAAGGGGCGCGAGGCACGAGAGACGGCGATTTTTGCTTACCTGCCCCGGAGCCAGGGAATTCGCGACTCTGGTTTAATTTCAGCGCCGCTCGACGACATAAATTCGGGGATAGAGAAGTTTGCAGCGGGTAGGCCGGGTCGGGGGGGTCGGGGGGGGGGTTTCGTGCAAGAAATATCGAATCACCGATCGGTCGCAGAGCAAGACCCGTCGATATTATCCAGCTGATGGATCGAAATTATATTATAATCCCCGAACCGTGTGATGGATATTCTGATTGGATCGGTAAATCGCTTTACTAATAGTCCGCAGTTTTCAAAGTGGATCGTGATCCGATCGTCGGACGAGGGCTGCGCGATAAAACTTTCCCGCGGCACGCGTTTCATCGGGATCCATCGATGGATCTTTTTCATCCGACAAACGTTCTTGATACCGCTGATAAGGAAAGCGCGCTGTATCGATCTGCCGATTAAACGAAAATCCCCGATACCACGGATTTCCTTCTTTCACTTCTTGTTTCAGGAATAACATCCCGACAGAGAGTCTCTTTAAAGAGCAGGCTCTTTGATCGATTACCGTGATAACCGATTGTTATTGCATTTCGCGTGACTATCCACAGCCCGTTCTCGCCAGGTAGCATGTTATATGATTTTAATTCGAAATTCTATTAGATTAACGCGAAGAATGCAGAGAATTTCGCGATATCAGCAGTTATGATTCGATTTAGAGACTAACGTAATCGCGACGTGCCAGCCGTAATTATTTGCCCGAAACTTTCTACCCCGCTCTCGTTACGAAATTAAATGTTACCGAATAACCTCGCTATCGGACGCGAATTTTTAGTACGCCTCGATGAACGTTGTTCGTGTCGCATCGTGGATCTCGATCGTTCGCGAATTAACTGTTCGAGGAACACCGGTTTCCAACGACGTCGGAATTTCCAGGACCTTGTCCCTTCCTAAGCTCCTATTTACGAGGGCTCTCTGAGCGGCGTTCGAGTTAACGTACACTTTGCGTTGGCAAAGTCTCGAAGATTCCTGGAAACTCGCGAGGAAACACGCGGCTGAGCGGAAAAACTCGCGACTCGATCAATTTCTGATATTTATTCACGCAACAGCCATAGGGGTGGAGCGAAAGTGCCTTCACCCCATTAGCGAGCCGCCGCAGCCTCGAAACTTTCCGCGGCCATGATCGGGGACAAACGATCGAGCCTCCTTTGGTATACCCTCGAACGCGAAAACGTTCTCATCTCGCGTTAAACGACTGATCTCTATCCGATAAATCCTCTGCTCTTTATCCGAGAGAGCGACTCTCTTTCAGTGACGTTTCGCCGAGGGAACGCGGTGGTTGGAGTGAGCCACGACCGTGAAAGTGGTCTAGGTGTTCCGGCGGGGCAGGAGGGGAGATAAATGGGAGAAGAGGGGAAGGAAAAATAGAAGAAAGTTAGGAAGGGAAAAAAGGATTGTCCGTCTGGAGAGTATCCGAGCATTTTCGCAAACGAACGCGCTCGCAGTCTTTCTCTAGCTATTACGAGTCGGCCAGCGGCATCGCTGGTTATTTGCTCGGTTAAAACACAGCCCATTTCGCCGTTTCAGCCTGGTCCCGGAAGAGGTCCGAGCGCGCGATGATTTATATCACGGCCGCCATATTGAGCCGCTGCCAGTGGCACGCGACCAAGGAAATTTCCTAAATTGTTTTTCCCCCGGGTCGACCGATCGCGAGAGTAACCGTTTTCTCGGATGGGATGTCCTTTCCGATCCTTGTCTCCTTGGACGGTGCATTTCGTTATCCTGATAGAAATTTTTCACGATAAACTACCTTTAATTGCCGGTAATCAGCATTGGACGCTCTCTCTTCGAGCTCTTTCCCATCTATCTTCGACGTCTCTCGGATCGTCTGATGAGAAAACGTTGATAAATCACTCGACTGCCCACTGAAAATACAAATGAAGCTTGGAATTATTTTCCAAGGATTTTTCTTTGAACAACGATACCAATTATCAGGTCTGATTACGTAAAGGTGAGACTGTGCATCGAGATCCAAACATTATGCCCTACTGACGTTCTCTGTATCTAAGGTAGCCTAATTTAACTCGGAGCGGAAGAAGTTAGCGCGAAGCTACTGACAGTTTATTAAATTTCGTGTCTCACAAAGGGTTCTTCGACACTACTGTCGCAATAAAATAAGTTTCCATGAAATATGAAAGACGCGAGCAAGTGAAAATGAATTTGCGATTATTCGAAAGATCGACTACCCTACGCGACGTACTCCAGTGTACTAGACAACTTCGTGCCTCTGCACCCTCCTGATCAGGCCTAGCCCAAGTCCGGTCACCGCTGACCTGACCATGACTTACTCACGAAACGAGGTAGCTCCCGAACCAATGAAACTTCCAGAATCGATACCAGGGTCAGCGAGGCCTAGTAGCCGGACAGACACTTCGTACTCCTGCCTCGTGAGGAAGAAACCAATTAAGGAATCATCCCATGTGGTCCGACCATGTAGGTTCATTAATGTATTTTTTGTAGTGGGAGTCAATGTGTTAAACCTACTCTCTTCTACGCATCCCTCGCGACCTGATGGGCCAGGTACTCCGAACACTCAAACGCATTCCTAACTTTTGCTCTTTGTTCGCACTCGATACAGTCATAGATATCCCGTTCTTTTGATTCTTGCACACGGTCACTCATTCTTCCATATGCACTCCAGACGTCACTCTAAACATTCGGTCTGAACCCTAGGCTGCTGTTTATTCCGTTATCAGCTAGGTAGTCCCAAGTGTTCCCTTGCATCCACTCTCAAACCCTAGCATTCCTACATTTATGCTGGATGCATACACATGCATCACGTACCGGGATGCAGTTACGTTAATTATTCTTACTATCTCTCGAACGCGAGAACTCTTCAATTTTAACCAGCTTCTCAGCTTAAATTCCCCACTGTGCGACTTGGTCTGAACTCTAGGCTGCTGTTTAATGCCCGTTATCAGCTTGGTAAGCCCAAATACTCCCTTGCATTCGCTCTCAAACCCTAACATTCCTACATTTATGCTCTTAAACTGTAAATTTCCATCATGCAGTTACGTTAATTATTCTCGCTACTTCTCGAACGCGAGAACTCTTCAATTTTGACCAGCTTCTCAGCTAAATTCCTCACTGTGCGTCTTAGTCGCGACCAGGGAACATTTGCAAATTATTTCAGCTGGTACCGCAGCGATCGAGTGGATCGCTTTTACCCTAGAAACGTCAGCGAAACGTTGGCGAATTGTCGCTACATGGGAATCCTGTCGCGGCCGAGGCAAGTCCCGGTCGCGAGGGAAAAAGTTGATCGACGGGGAATAGGGCTCGCGGAAGATTGCATTCCGCTTGCGAAATTGCGGGGATCCCGCGATGACGCGTGACAGCGAGTTCTCGCGGCATTTGTCGCGATCGAGGCCAGGAATAGTTGGAGTAGCGTTTATCGAAGTTGCTCGTGGTGCCGAGCTCGGCTAACTTGCTTCTTCCATCCACGTTTTACGCTCCTCGTGTAGCTCTGCGCGCCGTTCCGCGATTCAGAGATACGAGTTACGTGCAGGCCGTCGTTTACACGGGAAAGTATCGGTAAATGTCGTTTCTTTCTCAGGTAGCCAATTGGAGGCGAGCCAATTGAAGGCCGGCTTATCCGTCTTCTTTATCCGCGTAATTATATTAAATTACGCAAGGCAGACAGGTTACCCGTGAGATCGACCGCGTAGCATTCGAGCAATCGTGGCAATACTTTCGATATTCCCTCGATTAAATGGTCGTTCGAATTATATTCGTAAACCTCGGGGAGACCAATTTGATCCCGTTCAACGTCTCAATTAGCCGACGTGTGTACCTACTCGTGGCTCTCGCGAGAACAGGCGCATTGTTCTCAAAATGGTATTTACGTGGCTTTTATACCCGAGCACAAAGGACATAAGAAACAAAGCGTTTCTTAGGTCGTTTGAAACGTTGCTTCTGGTAAGTGTGGAAAAATGCTACAGCGCTTTCCCGATTCTTGCCAATTGCCAATTTCGTCGCACGTGGAATCCGAGGCTGTAAAACCCGCCATTTTCATGGGGGGGAAAGAGCGCCAAGCTCGTGGAAAAAGAATAACGCTTCGACTGGTAATTAAAATTCGTTTTGGCGAGTTCATCCCGATCGAACTAAAGCCTGTGTTAAATGATCGCGCGACCACGAAGCTTGCCACGAGAACCGGCTGATCGCGAGGAGGTAGCGGGCCTGACAGCGGTTCGCCTTCACCGCGGGCCGCGGTTTCCGTGGCTGGAACAATATCGTAAATAGCCCATTAAGGCGTCATCCGTGCTCTCACCGCGTGCATTCGTTTTACGCTCGTCGATGCTTTCCCCTCGATGCTTTCTCGCCGAGGATTGCGCAGCATCGTTTACCGATAACGCCTGACCGTGACGTCGCGCGGCGTCGGTCGATCGGATCCGGATACGCTAGCGGCGCTCGGTCGAAACTGAAAAAGGGAGCGACGACGGAAGGACACGGGTTAGGGTTTTAACGGTGTAAGGCGGCAATGACCGAAAGAGAACGCTCGCCGGTTTATGGGAAGGAAAAAGAGCTTTACAAGCTCTGCATAACCGAAACCGTGAGACCCTGCTGCCGAGCGCTCTTTATTCGTCGAGTGCCGTTTATCCGACCACTTGCCCGAGCTACTTTCCTCCTGTTTACGACGCGAGCATTTTTCACAAAATTGTTATACCGACGTGGAATGCACTTACCGGGTCGTATACGGTGTGCTCGTGGTTCTGGATGTATTATGCTCGTAGCGGATAGGCGGGCAGCCTGATATATTTTCAATAACAAGCTTTATTCTCTCTGTTGCAGGTGCTGTGTCTCCAGGTGAGCTTCCCCAACGGTTCCACGCTTTGAGGCCGCGTAGTCACTGCGCTAGGCGGCCTGATAGAGGTACGAATCTTAGGAGAAACTCGTTCCGTGACGCGTCCGATAGGATAAACGAAGAGGCTGCGCTCTTCTACGTGACGCCATGCTGATTTTTGCTTCGCGAGCTTCGGCTTTGTTTTTGGTAAGCGATCGAAGTCGAATTCCCGCGATTTACTGTCCATGTATTGCACTTTGGTCTCGTCGCGAGTAGCCATCTTGCGATTTTCCCCATTTTTATAACTTCATTACAAATGGTCCATTTTCGCAAAGCTAGGTACCCTGATAGGGATACGAATCTTTCGAGAAACTCGTTCCGCGACGCGTCCGATAGGGTAAAAGAAGAGATTGTGCCCTTCTGCATTTGGCTATGCTGATTTTTGCTTCGTGAACTTCGGCTCTATTTTTGGTAGGCGATCTACTGTCTCTGAACTTCATTTTGATCTCGTCGCGAGTAGCCATCTTGCGATCTTCCCCATTTTTTCAACTTCATTAGAAATGCTCTATCTTCGGCAAGCTAGGTACCCTGATAGGGATACGAATCTTTCGAGAAACTGGTTTCGCGACGCGTCCGATAGGGTAAACAAAGAGGTTATGCTCTTCTACATGATGCCATACTGATTTTTGCTTCGCGAGCTTCGGCTTTGTTTTTGGTAAGCGATCGAAGTCGAATTCCACGCGATTTACTGTCCATGTATTGCACTTTGGTCTCGTCGCGAGTAGCCATCTTGCGATTTTCCCCATTTTTATAACTTCATTAGAAATGGTCCATCTTCGGTAAGCTAGGTACCCTGATAGGGATACGAATCTTTCGAGAAACTGGTTTCGCGACGCGTCCGATAGGGTAAACAAAGAGGTTATGCTCTTCTACATGATGCCATACTGATTTTTGCTTCGCGAGCTTCGGCTTTGTTTTTGGTAAGCGATCGAAGTCGAATTCCGTACGATTTACTGTCTCTGTACTTCATTTTGGTCTCGTCACGGGTAGCCATATTGCGATCTTCCCCATTTTTCCAACTTCGTTAGAAATGCTCTATCTTCGCCAAATGTTCACTGTCTTCTTCCAGCGATCGTTTCTGATCGATCGCTATCTCCGTCTTCTCTTCTATCACTCGACGCCCCGACACGCGAAATCATCGTTCGTTGTAGCCTCGTAGAGAGCCAGAAAAACTATCGTTAAACGATTACCGAAAAATTAGAACAGAATAACCCGAGCCGACGAGACTGGGCGCGAGGGGAGCTTGATAATGCCCACTCCACCGGGGTCCTTTCGACAAATTGTGGTGCAAGTAGAATCATTTAAACGAGGCGCCGCAGGATATCTTAATTACCGTACAACAGGCGAGGGAAACTCGCGGCGAGGCTGGGTTGGGAAATTCGTTTGACCCGCGACGGCATTAATTTCGCCGGAGCAGAAAGCCAGCCGCCCTGCTCGCTTTTCTTGTCCCGCTTCCGGCGTCGTCTGGCCACGCATCGCGCACGACGTCGCCGAGATAAGAAGTTGGCGAAATTATTCAAAGTTAATGCGAACGTAAATGCGGCAACTTTCGGTTGTTACCGAGAGCTCGAGGATCCCGGAAGTCATCGAGAAATTATGAAGCGGAGCGTCTTCCCGGCGGAAGTTCGGCACCCTTTCCCGGTTGACATAGCGATTGTCCTAATTCGAAAAACACGGTTCGAACAGGACGGAGGAGGAGTCGGTCAGCCGGAAACGCTGACGCCAGGAGGCTTCGTTTCGTCCGCTTGGCAGAGCGTCGCTGGCCAATGAGAGCTGCCGAGATTCCTCGGACCGCGGCTAGGATACAGGAATTTGCGGAACTCGAGATAATATCTAGGCTCGCGAAGGGTTAGTTACTCCCCACTGGTTACGATCGAGGAGACTCGAACGTCGCCCAGTTATCTCTAATGCCTTGGATCTCTCCATCTTAAGTGAATTTCGTGCTTACTCGTGGTCGCGTCCCGTTGGATTAGAAGAAAAATCTCGATAAGGAAATCTCTTCTGACCCTCCACGGTTTTTCCCCTCGACGTGCACCAAAGATCACGATTGAGCCATCTCGAGCGCGTGCACTGACACTGCGCTGTACCTGGACGAGGCTATGCCTATATTGACAGGTGTTGGGAGTGAACGTTCATTGGCCGAATAACCGGAGATCAACCGGCAACCATTGTTGATAAATCGGATCCTATGGATCTTGGCCTTACAAGCGCTGAAATTAATATTTCTCAGCAACCCAACCGAGATCCAAGGCTTGAACCGATACCCTTCGAGTTAGACCAAAGATCGCTATTGGGCCATCTCGAGCGCGTACTTTGGCACTGTGCTGTACCTGGACGAAGCTATGCCTATTTTGACAGTGAGGTCAACCGGTAGCCATCGTTGATAAATTGGATCCCATGGATTTTGGCCTTACAAGCGCTGAAATTAATATTTCTCAGCAACCCAACCGAGATCCAAGGTTTGAACCAATATCCCTCGAGTTGGACCAAAGATCGCTATTGGGCCATCTCGAGCGCGTATATTGGCACTGTGCTGTACCTGGACGAGGCTATGCTTACATTGACAGGTGTTGGGAGTGAACGTTCATTGATAGGATAACCAGAGATCAACCAACATCGTTGATAAATCGGATCCTATGGATCTTGACCTTCTACGCGCAGAAATGAATAAACGTTAATAACCCAGCCAAGATCCAAAGCTAGAACCAATATAGATCTATACGGATATATCAAAGAGATCTCGAATAATTTACTGCATAAACGTGTCGGATAGTTGCGATGAATAGCGGCTGACCGCTTTCGCTGGAAAATGCGAAGATCGTGGGCAGGTTTCGGGAATCGGTGTTCCAAGCGTTAAGAACAGCTCGTTGGCCGTGCAATTCCAGGTTGGACACGGACCAGGCGAAGGCGGGAGTGGTGTAGGGTAAGGGAAAAAGAAGAGACGCAGAGGGCCAGGTCGATGGGAGAAGGTTTCCGTGGTCGACGATGCATCGCCGTGAACGGGGAAGCCAACGAAGCGTCAAAGCCCGGGAGAACAGGTCGGATTCTCTCGCACGCGTGCGGGAAAGGCACATCGGTGAACGCCGGCGACCAGACGCCACCTGTATTAGGATTCGGAAAAGGGGGATTCTTCTAAAAGAGTCCGCGATAAATCTGGTCGTACGGGGCTGGCTCGCTTCACGCATGACCGCCATTTCTGCTTCTCACCCTTCTGCCAACCGTTCCCCGTTGCCGCATTGTTTATTCTTGTTCCTCCCTTTTTCGGTCATTCGCGGTTAGACGGGATGGATTTGGGCTCGACGGTTCTCGTGGTTTGCCCGCCGCCTAAGTTCCTAGGCACGAACAACGGATTTGCTCGGCTGGGGTGGAGTGGCGATAGGTGGTGGTTTGTCGGAGCGACGAGGCTGGAGATCGGCCATTCTTCGTTATCCTTATTCCAGTCTCCCCATCTTCGATCTCGACTCGTTTCACTTTTCAACCGTTTCGAAATTGTCTTCATTTTTAATACGTCAGTTTTATTAACCTCTCGCGTTATTTAAGCATTTTCCGCGCCCGTGTCTTCTGCCTTTCCCGACAAATCCTATATTCCTAGATGCGGACGTTGCTTCGTGACCGTTTCCGCGAGATGGAATAAACGGTTTATAAATATCACGGACAATTACTCGCCGTTCTCTTTGTCCGACTCGAGGACGTTGCAGCGATTAATAAATCGAGATACGGAATTGCTCAGGTTGCGCAACTATCTCGGGGCCAGGCGTGTCAGTTGAGGCTAACAAGGATGAATCGGTTTGTCTTTCGCTAAGTGATCCGTCCGTACAAATACCACGCGGATACAAAGATCGAGATTGTCGAAATATTAAATTACGTTCGAGGAAAATTTCGCACACCTGTGAAGCCCGTGAACGGAAAGCACTGAAAGCCAGGGAAGCACTGTGTCGGATTTTGTCAGAGTTTATTATGCACGAGCAGGGCTGAGAAGAACACTGGGAACACTGTATCGTTTTTGAGAAAATAGTCTGAATCGCACTCTGGTCGTCAACAAACGGTCCTCGACACTTTTTCCAGCCCTGGCCCACGCGTCCGCGAGTCATGGGGGGTGGTCGCGAAGACACGAACTAGGCCCCATTGACTCGGGACTTTTGACGTCGCTACTCGTGGAAAAATATCTTTCTTCTTCGTCGATTGGGATGCATCTTACACAGGTAACAAAACCGATTCAACCTTTCTCTTATTAGCCATTCGCGCAGCAGCGCCGCATCGCTACTACTACAGGTCTTCCTGTTTAATATCGTACCCGATACCTTCGTCGTTCCATTCTCCTCGTCCCGCATTGTTTCTCGGAAGCTCGTGCCCGCAAAGCGTGTTTCCAAGAACGAGAAATTTGCCGAACGCAAATTCCCCAATTTCTCCCTCATATCGAGACTCTAGCCCACTAGCGGGCGCCATGGCGCCGGTTGAAAGATCCTCCGAATCTTCGAGAAACCTTCGTTCGTCTCTCCATCGATCGAGATTTGGCTTCCTGTCCGACAAAAATTTGTCGAATCGTCGTATCGCTGTCACGCGTGCCCGTCTTGAAGGACGTTGCGCGTGGCGCCGGGTTTCGGATACTCGGTGCATAAAATTGGCATAAATTCGCGTGTGCGATTTCCTTGGAACGAAGAAGAGGTCGATTCCTCGTCTGCCGCGAATATATCGCCGGCAGTTCATCAAACGCGCGATAGCTTTTACGCCGGAGCTTCCTCGTGCCCCCTAAATTCTATTTCGTTTATTTGGCCGGGCGCGCGGCCGTGCTGCCGGTATAAATTCGCCAGGAACGTGTACACGTCGAACAGCGAAAAAACGTGCTTAACGCCATTCGCTATTTATTAATTGAACGTGTCCAAAAGTGCGGCCGTCCTGGCCGGCAATTTACGCGGCTTCCACAAATTTTGTTCCAGCAGCCCGATTCCCCGTGTTCGGAAGATTCTTTTTAATTTATTTCCACGCCGTTCGTCGCTGGGGAAGGAAAAAAGCGCGCAGGGTACGCGGGTCGGGGGATATAGCGCGTTAAATAAATCCTGGGAACAACGTGGCCGCGGCGAGAACGTGGCTTCCTTCGGGAAAAGGATACTCGATCAGGGGTGGAAAAACAACGGGGTCGAAAATTTATTCGCCTTACGTCCACGCGATGGCGGCACCCTTAATCTAATCAGACCCAGGTCCATCGGATGGTTCACGGTTTCGATCTAGTCGACTACGATATTCAGGTAAAAAGAGGGGGGTGTATGGGGCGCCCTTGGTCGAAGAGGGGCGACGGTGGGCGACGAGAGAAATAGAAGGGTGGATGGCACGAGTGGATGAAACGAAAGCAAAGTGGATGGCTCGGCTGAAAAGCTGTCGAAGTAAAAGCCACGGCACGAGGATATAGGCGAAGGACAACAAATAGAGAAATCGGACTGGCATTCGGGAAAGATGACAGGACGGAAGTGGGCAAGATTGAAGATTTCGAACGATTCGATACGTCGGAGATCGAGATTTCGACTGTTCTCTTTATTCCCCGATCTCCCCGCTACTCGCGAGTAGCTTTTACTCCTCGAGAGCTTTTTATTAGAGGGATAGCCAAGCGTTACACCGGCGAAAGCTCGTAAAATGGACCCCCGGGCTACGCGGTCTTGGACGAAAATTCCAGAAATACTTTACGCGTACCTGCGACCCATCGATCTTCCTTCCGAATAAGACTCCCGGTTTACGTATTAAATCCGTCGGTGGGTTCATCGAACGTCTGATTTTCGGAGCACCATCTAGCTTTAAAGATTAAGTGGCAACTGGAAACACAGGAAAGCCGAGACGGAGGAAATAGCAGAGCAAACGCGTCTATTATGCATACACGCTTCCGCGAGAAATATCCACGTACGATCGAGGCAACCTCTTGTACGAGGACCCGTATTTGCATACGTACATCGGAGCAAAGCGAGGAAGACCCTTCGAAACCGCGGAATTCCATCGATGGCGTCGGCCTCGAAAGATCCTGTCGAACCCACTCGGACCGGGGGTTCGGTCGTAAAGCGGCGAGACATAGGTCGCCAGCTAATACGCGTCTTCCCTCCCCTTTCCCTCGTGACACAAGTTTCCAAAGATAACGAGATAACCCGTTTTCGGGGTGGCATTGAAACGCCCTCATTTCCAAAAGGCTAGTCGCGCTTATTCGTCCTCCTTTCTTCCCATAGCCTGTACCGAATCCAAACTTTTCCGCCTCTCGCGGTTTCCCCTGGAAACGCGTGGAAACTTGCCCGTTATCGTTTCTCACTATAGCCGCAATTTTCCGTTTTATCGCTTCGCCGCGACCAGGTCGTCGTGGATGGCGGACTTCCGTTTGGAAAATGTCGCGCGGAGCTGCCTGGCCCGGAAGTCTATCTCCAGGCGCACGTAGCCGTCTCGGGGGTGCAACCGCGCCTGGAAATCGGTGACCCTGTCGTACGTTGGCTCGTCGCGCGATCGAAGGAAATAGAGAGGATACTCGAAGGGGATCGAGCGGAGAATCCTCGAGCACAGGGGATCTAGATGGAAAGACGACGGGATTTGTAAACCGTGGTCGCGTCGAGGTCGTCGATTAAGCTCCAGTGTTCGTCGCGAGGACGAGCACAGCGAGAGGATATTTGCTACGGAGTAGAGTCTTTTCGATAATCGTATTAGGCTAATACAGATCCAGAGGCAATCGCCGTCTTCCACCCGTTACTAATTACCGTAGTGGCCCGGAGCCGAATCGAAGGGACAGATGGCGTAGGATAAATCAAGATCGCTATCTGTCTTATCACGGCCAGTGCTTAGCTCCCTAGGTTTCCCTTTCGAGATTATTCGATAATCCATTACCGATTATGCTGTCCCGCTGGAACACGCCATCGGATACGTTCCGTTGTCATTTATGCCATTTCCGCTAAAACTTACGTGGCACTTCTGACAGCGAACAGTTGTCTGTCATCCGATGTACACGGGGAATACAATTACCGCGAGCCATTAAACGTTTCTATTTCTCTGACAGGTTAATCTCCAATTTATTAATCTCCAATTCCCGCCAACGCTATTGCCCTTCATCCCCCCGTGTTCAAAATATTCCTCCAGATCGGTTTGTCTTGGCAGACCATCCTCGTAATTTCGCCTCTTCGAATCTTCTCGACAGAAAAATACACGGGGACGCAAAAATAACGGTAGCTTCGAAAATTTGACGCAAAAGGACGCATTGCAGCGCAGGCAGAAGCGTTGGAAACGCGAGGCCTCGATCAGCAGACCATGTACTTCCGGTCGCCAGATTTTCCAGCCCGACGCGATAGGTGTGCAAGCCATTAAACGTTTCTATTTCTGTGACAGGTTAATCTCCAATTTATTAATCTTCAATTCCTGACAACGCGATTGTTCTTCATCCCTCCTGTGTTCGAAATATTCCTTCTGATCGGTTCGTCTAGGAAAATAATCCTCGTAATTTCGTCTTTTCGAATCTTTTCGACAGAAAAATACACGGGAACGCAAAAATAACGGTAGCTTCGAAAATTTGACGCAAAAGGACGCATTGCAGCGCAGGCAGAAGCGTTGGAAACGCGAGGCCTCGACCAGCAGGCCATGCACTTCCGGTCGCCAGATTTGCCAGCCCGACGCGATAGGCGCGCGTCGATTAACATATGCAACGCGGTTCGCGTAAAATTGAACCGACGGAAGGGCTGGCCGATTACGTCGATGAAAATTCCACCCACCCCCTTTTTCGCCCCCCTCTGTCGCGGTTATTCCCATTCGCAGCGATTTGCGCGTGGCACGTGTTACGATGCTCGATCGCGCGACTTTCGGACGTATAATCGCGAAGGACGCTCGAACGGCTCGCTGCCGGTTCGACACACGAATATTTTTCGATTACACTCGATCTCGTTTTTGCTCCCTGCCTGTCACGGGGTCACGGTATTTTCTTTTTCCTACGCTACGCTGTATCCAGCTGACGCGTATACGTGAACCGGTGTTGACGTTCCACCGGCGCGTTGTAAAAAGAGTGCAGCCGACCCTTCAAAAATTTCCGCGATCCACGCTCGGCTCGTGCCGATAGCGAACAAAAGGCACGAGAAGAAGGGTAAATACGAAAACGTAGAAAAGCGAAACCGAAAATCCGGTTACGAGCCGACCGTTCGACCCCGCGTCGACTATAATAACGCGTAAGGGGATGAGAAGAGAGGGTGAGTTAAAATGAGTCTCTAACGCTCGGTGGCCGATTAGTATTTTATTTTGTCGGATACGATATTCACACGCCGTTCTTGCATCTCGCGTTAAACTTCCGCGAGCTGCCCTTTTAATCCTTTGTGCTTGGCGATCTTGTCGTTACAGAGAAATAGCAATTCTCGAAGAAAACTTTCTCCATGAAGTCGACGATATTTTGAAAGCGGTAGATAGGAAATTAAGACGTAGAATTATTTTACTTCGATTTTAAATTTGATATATTATTGATTGACAGTCGCTTCTTGAGTGCAAAGGGTTAAAGGTGAGCCTCCTTTGTTAACCCTTTCGCTTCGAGCGCCGCTCATAGTCAGCGTCCACGCGATGACTTTTGGGTAGGGGTACCCCATATATCTGGTATCCAAATGATGCGTATGCAAGTGCAATCTGTATACGACTGCTTTATTCAGCACAGTTGTTATTTAGGACTTAGGAAAACGTACAGAACCGTTAAGTGGGCCACCGGTGGCGGACGAAGTGTTTATAAAATTCGGAGATACTGTACTAATTGTTATAACCGGAATTCCCAAACGTTAGGTACAAAGATGACGAAGAATTTAACACCAAAATCTAGCACCTTTTGGTCCTAGTCTGAGCCAGGTCCGAATGTAAAGTCTAGGCACTTAACCTGTTAAAGGTGGGCCTCCTTTATTAATCCGCCACGCGGTTTTGAGACTCCGGGTATCACTGCTACGTGCTCCTCACTCACGCCACCTTACGGTAACCGAAGCTCGCATACTCTTACATACTCTTATAAACTCCGATGGGTCGGAGTCCATTGTCTTTTCGAAAGAACTCGATCAACAATCACGGGATTCGACGTATGGCAAATCTGTACCTTATTTCTATACACCTGGCAGACTATTAGCCTGTGGAGTGCCTCCGAGGCTACAATAGCATTCCTACGGTATCCTTCGCGACTGACGTTCTCCATCGGCACGTATCGACCTCTGTAAACCTAATTTCCATCTAGTTTCCCCCGACGAGTCGCGTTTGCAGTTCCATTACCGTCTCGCGATTAGCCAGAACCGTCAGTCACGCGATGATCTATCTGAACTTGGTCTTCCTCGGCCGACACTCGCGGAGTGTGTGACGTCTTGAACGTCTGTGAACCGATTAGCTCATTTTGACACGAAAAGTCATCGAGTTCGACCTCGGTTCGTCTTCGTGATATCAAGAACGGTCGACACCGTGGCCATGTCGGAAGATTCTCAGAAAATCCAGCGGCTACACCCCGTTGCACGTACGAGGCATCCATCAAGCCTCGTTGTCAGCGCGGGACGGCCGCCTGGAAAGGAATCCCTTGGCCTTTGTGGAGGTTAAAAAGGGCCGCGAATCGCGGCCAGGAAATCGGACCCGTGCGAATTGAATCGCGAAGGGGGCGAGGGCGAATCGAGCGAATCGGGGAGCGGCTTTTCATGCGTCCTGCAGGGTAGACGCTGGCCGACAGGCCGTCCCGTAGGGGAAATTCGAGTAGCGTACGGGCTTCTGCAGCTGCAGGTGCAACAATATGCCCGTACATCGGCGACAGGCGAATCGATGCGAGCTAGGGGATGAAACCGAGGCGGGGAAGCGAGTTTAACCTATGTTTTGCCATAAGCGTGTCTATTTCCGTATTCCACGCGTCCGACCTCCTCGTTCTTCGGTTACTCGCGGTAATCCGAGCGCGAGGTGACATCGCGCAATTTTTCGCAACGAATTTCACCGGCGCGTCGATTATTTCGAATTACCCCGTTCTCGATTGGGATATCCGAATTCGACGATTTTTCCGGAAATACAAAACGGGCACCATCGAGTTTTGTCATCGTTCGAACGCGATTAAAGAGTCGGGTCTCTTGCTGTTTTCCGATGGATTTAAAATACCCGCACCTCTTTCGAGTAATATCGATTCGTTTAAATTACAGTTCAACAAACCGACTCGTTGTTTATTTATTCAGTGGAATGTATCTGGGGTACGATACGAATATACTGGAGACGTAAAAAGTGGCAAATTATTCATCGCGTCGATTCGATTTGTTATTCTCGAATAATATATCGAAGCTCGAGAAGTATTAATTCTTAGCGCGGGAATCGTTCCGTGAACGCAATCCGAATTATCAAATTCCGTCTTTAACGCGTAGAAATGGTGGCCGAGCTGGAAGAACTCTCGCGCTGGCTCATCTCGCGAGATTTCCCCGACGTCTCACCCCATTGTTTCCCCCTCGTCGTTTCTCCGGCTTCCTCTCGTATCCCGCGTGGATTCGGTAGGGATCCAGCAGGCGTTCAAAGGTCTCCGGCCTCGACTGGCAATGTTTTAAGACGAACTCGACGTAATCGAGCGGGCCGATGACACGGGGCGAGACGACGACGTCGCGCTTTCGCTCGATTGCTCGAAAATCGACGCCCGCTTCTGCACCCCTTCCTCGCCAACTACGACCAAGTTTCCGCCCTCGGGTAATCGATCGACGCCAATTTTCCCTGCGATTCGATATTCCGTCGAACCGGAGGAACGCCGAGCCGCGTCGCGTCGCGCCGCGAGCATTTCGTTGATTAAAGAGGGAAACGCGATGGCACGAGACTGCTACATCGAATCTACGACCTCTTCGTGCTACATCCGTTGCCTCTCCGTCGAAACAGACGTCGATTCTTGCCTCCAAGATTCCTCGAGAAACCACGTCGAGGGAAAATCCTCGTGACTCGCGATCCAGGACTCGCTTGGACCACGAAGATCGCGGAAAGGGAGAATTACCCTTTGAGGACGGAGTGGTTTCGAGTGAATTGTACCTTGGGGCCAAGCCGCTGCCGCGATAGTCATTCAAAACTGTCGTAGTAAAAACTAAGCAGTGAAGTAAACTATACATTCTAGCGATGTGGGGACGATCAATTTCCCTGCGTTTTGTCTTTTATCTCCTGCTTCCTGCAGACGTTCAAACCTACGTGGCTCTAAACTGGCTAGTTCTAACCATTTGCTCGTTCAATAAACATCTATACAGTTTTTCCATCGTTTCCACTGTCTACTATTCCTTTGCGTTATAGCCCCTTTAACAAGAACTACCAGCGTTCATTTATACTTAACCCTTTCGCTACGGCGGGGGCATCGTCGCGAAGTCTCTCCGATAGAACGAAGCGTCTTGTCAAACATGGCAACATTACGATAGTGCAATCTTTGGCATTCGGTCTTTTGACGCAAATCTTCCGAAGAAACAAAGAAAGGGAAAAACTGACCATCGCAATAGAGCTTGCAATTCTTTGCGAAGAGAGCTGAGCTGAACGGTAGCCTTTGTCTTAATTTTTCACTCAATTTTTGTGGCCGGTGACTATAGTCACCCGTCGTGTGTAGACTACGTCTCGTGACCGGTGACTATAGTCTGCTGTAGTAGCGAAAGGGTTAAACGCGATTTTCGTTCATAGCGACGCTGGCAGTAAGAGCTTAACTTGGGACGTGCGGTCCTAGGGCCGCATATAAGTACGTGTTTCTCGACCATAGCAACGCGTTTACGTGGGACACGTTTACGAGTTCCTCGGTCCTATCAGTTTTCGTCGAACGCATATACGAGTTCCTCGGCCAAACCGATGGTTTCCGTCGAACGCAAAGGGTTAACCAGCGGCCATGTTGAGATCTCCGCGAGGCCCGTGCGCACGGATAGAGAGAAATGGGTCGTCCGACGGAAAGGAAGAGTGAAGGTGGTGCAGAGGGGCTGGGAGGTGAAAGAAAAAATCGGGTCAGTCGGTGCTTTGTACGAGAGAACGATCTATCGCGGAACACACGCTTCCATCGTGCACAACAAATGTCATAGCAACGATGCTCGTGGTTTTTACGAGGAGTCGGCCATTGTTTCCCTGGATTTACACGAAATCGATAAAAATATGGAACATCTAGCGTACGAGTGGAGTAGGCGCGCGCCAACAACCGGGAGCATTGCCTTCCTATTCCAGTTTCTTCGATGATGTACACGGTCCCACGGTTCGTCTCTGTCCATACACGTGCGCCAGCCGACAGGATTATCGATGCAGGTCCGTGCTGAATACAGGCGTCGTGATTATTGGTCACGCGTGTAACTAGCACCAAGACGTCTCTCCTGACGTCTCGCTCTTGGACACCTGCTCTTTCCGGGGAGTACCGATGCTTTGGTCGATCGGTTTCATCGATTCCATCGCGTTCCATAGCGTTTCATCGCGTGTCGGACGTATCGTCGATACCAAAGAAGGTGAAAGTCTTCGCGTGAAAATTTCGATCGAAAGATCGGCGAAATTCTGAACCAGGAAACACGGCGCGGTACCACGGATCCCGATCGACCAGCGAAATGGCACGGGTCAGATCGACGAAGCGGGAAATTTCTAAATGACGGTTATCGATCGCGATCGATTTATCGGTTCTTTGAAAACTTTCAACGGAGACGGTTTAAAGCGAGGCGAAACGAATTTCAGCGGGCGATAATTGATTGACAAATCGTGTGTAAATAATCCAGTGTTACACGGGTATAATCCACTCGAATGGGTGTTCCACTTCATGCTCGCGAAGATTAATCCCTTCGTCGGCGACGTGTTAATTAGCATACGAAGTAAATTCACGGCCGGCCGAATAACTCACGGCACGTGATAATTAATCGTTGGATGCGTGGACGAATTGCTGGCTCGCTTACGACGACGGTATTGCGTGTGATTCTCGTTTAACGTAATACTCTGTCCCGCCATTTTCTTCGCCGGTGGCGCCACGGTTGTCAAAAACGCGTAACTCTGCCGAGCGAGCAGCGGCTACTCTATAAAATCGCTATCCCGGTTAAAAGAGGATCGCAAACGCGGACGACAGGGAATCGGGTTTTACGCGGCGTTTGTTTGCCGGTAAACAAGCGTCGGTAAATAATCCTTTTTGCGCGAGTATGCACGAGGGAAGTAATCGTTTCTTCCTTTTTCTCTTCCCCCTTTCATCGCCGACTAACGACATAGTCGAATGGACGGAGAAAAATCGGATATCTAGCCAGCATGCACGATTAATTATCGATTTACGTCGCGTCGGGTGCTTCTACCTTTCTTGCCGAATTTCTTTCGGCATCCTGTCAATTTGAGCTCGCGCGTTCCTTGTTCTCGTAAATTTCTCTCGATTAACGAAATGGCGTCCTCGCGTGCTTTTTCGAACGAGACTCGGAGCGTCGTCGTTAACGCTGCAATTACGCGGCGAGCAACGTGTACTTAAATATCGCGTACACGATCGATATCGATTACGGGCCGAAAATAAAGAAGCTCGGGTAATCGCGATTCCTTTCGGAAAGAAATCGATCTTCGAGGATCGCGAGGCTCGTGTTAACACGCCGGTATCGAGGATATCGAAAGTCGATCGCGTTAACGCGAAACGTGGTATTATTTGAACAGGAGCAGTTGCTCGTCAGGGTAAAATAAACATGCCTAATTGTCGCGCATGGAATACGCGCAGCCGGTAAATTGGACGCGCCCCTGTCCCCGGTCACCTCGCAGCCCTTCAGTACGTATGAACGCTAATTTGCCGGATAGGTCGATAAATTAAGATAATTAAACGGTAATAACTATCGCGCCGTAACTGCCATTAGATGTGCACGGTTTGTCATCGAGTCGCCGGTGTGTGCACGATCGGTTACGATCACCGGTCACAGTCGCGGCGTCTTTGGCAGCGTTGGCAACGGGAAGATGAAACTGCCATAACGCACGCTCTATAAACAACCACGGGAACGGTCGTTCTAACTTCCCACTCCCATTGTCCCGTCGTTCCGCCGGGGTTACCGTGGAAAAACAATTTTCACGGCGACGCGATGGGATCGAAACGACGCGACGCGACGCGGCGTCCAAGCGCCACCGGCGATCTAATATGGCGCCGGCACGCTCGGAAATCTCCATTCGAAACGATAACGATTATCGACCGTGCTCGCTTCGTTGCTGGACGCGAATATTCCGCCGGCTTATATCCGGCGGAGAGACAAAGCGGGACCACGAGATCGCGACGCTGTCGGTGGATCCTTTGATCGACGACGGATCGACCGGGCTCGATCCACGCGTCGACCAGGCTTTTCAATTTCAGCGCAGCCCCCTCCTCGGTTATCTCCACGCGCGGCACGAAATAAAGAAATCAGAGGAGAAGCATAGGACCGATGCATCAACGTTGGCTCGGCTGGCAGCGTGCACGGAAAACTCGCGTCTCCCGGCATTTACCTGATTGCTCGAATTGGCCGGTATTATACCCGCGGTGAATTCGGTATTATCCCGATACGCCGTACCCCTCTCGTTCGCCCGCGCGCCGTTACGTGCGCCGCGTATCCGTGCACGCGCGTATCGATATCAGCCCCGGATGGAAACGCGACGGGAATTCCGTATATATTCCCCCGGTCGATTCCTTAAAAATTATATTCCGCCCAATTTGCCGAAATTGCCGTCTTCCTGGACCGGTGCTGCAGATGGTACCGCGCGCGCGTATCTGTACACGCGTATCTCGAGATTCGAGCCACCCCCATCCTTCCAGACGACTCACCCGATAACGGAATCTCATTTTTCATCGACGTAACGAACGTGATCGCGCTGGTGGGCTTGTACCCGGCACGCTGGCGAATCACCGACGCGGCGTTAATTCTTTCCCATCTCGAGGATCGTGGATTTTCACATTTCGCGAAGAAGTTGGCGAGATCGCTCTCCGCCATCGCCGGATGGATGATAAGCGCGGATATTGCGCGCGAGTTTCGCCGTTAGAGAAGGAAATTGCTCGGGGTAGTTAGATCGAGTTCCGTCTCGTATTTTTGATATCGACGGGCTTGCAAGTCGGAAGGCGCCTTTCCACGTTGCTCGAGTTTGACGGTTCCCCCCGGTCGACTGCGGAAGTACCCGGGCTCGATCCCTTTGATACCCTGCAACGGCGCGGGTATCGCGTGGAAGTCGCAGTGGTCGGTGCATATCCGGTAATTCGTCCGTGCAATTAGGCGGAACGCGATCGGACGAATTTATCATCGCGTGGATGCGCGTCGCGGCGCGCGTAGTCGCGCAAATAATGGCTAATTGCGCGGATAGGTCTGCGGATGGGTCTGCGGATAGGAGCATGGACGAGGCGGCGCAGAGAGACACGGCGACCGACATTCGCGATGAATCACGATCGAAGGTTTAAAGACGCGTTTGCAGAGCTGCACGCGCGAAGGTCCCGATCCCATAGATCCGGATGGCCTCCGGCCTGGAATCGTATGCGAAGGCTTAAGGTTACATTATCGCGCGGCCAGATGCGCCGGTGATATATATCGAGCATGTATTCCGGACAGATCGTCGACGTCGATGCTCCTCGACGCTACCAGCGCGGTTGATTAACGCGAGATCAAGCCTGTCGTCCGCAGGCTTCCATCTCGGATTAATATCAAATTCCCCTAGCCGAACCGCGGCCACACGGTGCCCGTGGAGGGGACCGGGATGGAAATCGATCCAGTGGGGTACGCCTCGGTGTATCGCGGCAGGCGTACAGACTTTAAGCCAGATATGAGCCGCAAAGTGGCGCGTACTCGTGTGAGAGCGTTTACCGCCGCGGAGAATCGCGCATCCGCCACCACGGAAATGCCAACCTTATCGAGAACGCGCCGTTCCGCTTCGCGCCGCTTCGTGCCGCCTCGCGCGGTGTCGTTGGCTGCAAGGTGGCCGCGGGAATTTTCAGTTCCGGGCCAAGAGGAATTTCGCCGGCAAGATTAAGCCCTTTTTGGCATTAGTAACAGCGGCAGAGGGACAGGGATACGGTTGCGGGATTTACGGGGTTGCAGTTATTTGACGGGGGTTGTGACGGATTGGTCGGCCTCGCGTCGCTTTCCTGGCTTTCCTTGGTAATCTCCGATCGCGTTTCGCGCAAGTTTCCGCCTCGCTCTGGCAACGTTTCTCGCGTATTCCGTAGGAAAATTTTCCATCCTGTTTGGAACCGGTTAATTCCGGAGAAATAGAATTCGATGGGTCGATATCGAAATAGAAAGGATATTCGCGTAGCGAGAATTCGGGCTACAGCGTGGCAACGGCAGATGCTTCGAGGGCGCGTTACGTGTTGCTATGCTGCCATTAACGTCCGGAATTTCCGTGAAATTGGTTAGCGAAATTTCGTCAGGGACCGGCCGGGAAGAACGCCGGCAATTGCAAGCGGAAGACACGGGAAAAAGACAAGCGGAGGAATTTGATCGAACGTTGTCTAGCGCGAGGCCGCCGCTGCCCGCTCGAGATATCGTTTGAAGCGGTGCCAAGGATAATAAGATTTGCCGCGGTCGGCGGTTCCACGCGTTGACTTCTCGCGTTTTCAACGGGTTTAGAGGTGTTCCGGGGCCGGCTGCCATGCAGCTCCGTGCCCGGCAACCATCGATAACCCGGTTAAAAATAAAAGTTTCGTCAGAGGAGAACGTACCACGGCTTGAAAAATCCGAATGTATTCACCAAACCGAGCACGTTTCGCGTGATCCCTCGAGTTCCTATTTTTAAAATCCTTTTTACCAAACGCTCCGCGAATTAAAGTACGGGAAAGTACATCGAGGAACATTTACCGCGTTCGAATATTAGGTACACTCCCGTGACGACATGAGAGAAACATGCGATTTCGACGTGGCAGTCAAAGGGTTAACACGTTCACTGCCATGGGGGGTCATCGGTGGGCGGCACTCGACTCGGCTACAGCGCTGTGGGGCCCACCGATGACCGGCGTCGCGACCATTAGAAAAATACATAATTAGAGTATATACACAAATATCGATACTGATGAATTTTTAAATAGTACCATTGTTATTACAATGGTTCGAAGAATTCAATGCCATACGGAACACGCAAAAATAATTTTATTTATACGAAAAAAAGGTGAACCAAAACAGTCAGTACAATTTGAATTATTTTCGTAGCACGCTTTACAAAATCGTCTTACATTTCGCATACTTCCAGGTTTCTTTTCAAATTCGCGACGACGTTTTCTCTGTACGTAATTGCTCGATGAAGCCCACTGCAACTTATTAACCCTTAAGCTTCAGTTACCATTTCATAAAATTTGGAAGATCGATATTAACCCTCTGCACTCGACGACTTTTTCGTTACAGAAAAATAGTATTTCGAAGACTTTCTGTCATAGAGTCAACGATATTTTTAATATGGTAAATGAGAAATCATATGCAAATTAAGACGTAGAATTATTTTTCTTCGACATTGCACACATCGTTAGGTAATTTTAAATTTGATATATTAATTAACGTCGATCTTTAGAATCTGATTAAATGGTGACTGAGATTCACCTCTCGAGTGCAAAGGGTTAATTAATATATCAAATTTAGTGTAATATAACGATGTGCGAGGTATCGAAATCAAATAATTCTACAATTCTGTTATTATGCAATTCTTTATTTACTGCTCAAAAAAGTATCGTCAGTTGTTTAGTAGAGAATCTTTGAATTTCTACTCTTCTTTAGCCAAAAAATCCTCGAGTGCAAAGGGTTAATAAAATACTACAGATCTCGAGACAATCGAGCCTGGACGGAGGCGTTCGAGGCTGTATAATCGGGCACTTTTCTCTCCTTTCCTCTCGCTCCGTTGTATATCATCGGGTGAGAGGACTGGTTCGAGCAAGATGGGGAATTAATTAGACAGGTCCGAGGCACGTCTGCAGCCTGAACTCACGGACCGCGGACGCGGCAGCGAGTGCGCGCGCTCACGCGCGAGATCCAATTAAAAGTTAAAAACGACCGCGCGCGACCGGTTTCAATTTGTTTCCTTCCGTACGTAACGAACAAATATTATTGTGCTTCACGGGCCCGTGCGCGGCCGGCATTTTAATAAGTTCGCTGCCCCGGTACGCGCGCTGCGCGTCTCCACGCGCGATAATACGCCCACGCGTGATCCGCCGCTGGGAAGAGAGGAGAAACGCAATTAGCCGACGGTTTCTCGCCTCGAACCATGGGAAGTCGTAAATGCGTTAAACCACTCGCGGGTCGTTCGCGAAATTCCGTGGTTAAACGTCGATTCGAGAACGTCTTCGAGGCTTGGCGAGTTTGGATAAATGGAAATTGATCGAAAGCGAAAATTATTTTCCGTTATCGAGAAATTTCGAAAGAAAATCGAACGTTTGTATTGGGATTATGGATTTTAATAGTGAAATAACTGTATATTCTCTTCTATTATATATATGCTCTCCGTCGTATATGTATCTTCTATTTTTCTGTAACGAAAAAATTGCCGAGTGCAAAGGGTTAATCATAAATATCTCAAAAACTATTAAGTAATTGCACTTATAATGGTACATTTTCTTGGACTAAATGACTAAATCTACAAACCTGCAAAGTTTCAACTAAATCAATGATCCGAAGGACTTGCACTCTCCTTGTAAGACACATCAGCAGCTGTACCCGAATCCTGAGAGAGTGTCAAGAGGGTACGCGACGTGGTTCGCCCAAACCCCCAACTCCCATCGAATATTTATATAAGCATTCTGTTAGTGGTGGATGAAATTTAATAACAATAAGAACAATTATTTAGTTAATTACAAAGATTATTAGACACAAATATTACGTTGAAATATAATAAAGTTTTCACGATTACACTCTCACACGTCTTCTCGCTATTAAAAATCAATTGCAACTGACATATGCCAAATCACTTTCCTTCTTCCTTTCTTCTTTCATACATTACATTAACATACACAATTCACACAACACCTCGATCATTACACTCGTACTCATTTATCATTATAATCTGAATTCATTTGACATTACCATCCCATGCATGCTTGTTCCACTCATTGCAACACGTATATACTCAAAAATCTATGTAACCATTACCACAATACGATCTTCAAATTATATATTCAAGTTACTCTGGCAAAAATAATTTTTATCCCCGTCGTGTTTACACGTGTGCGTTTAACATGTTCGTTTAACACAGACATTGGATATTTATTAAAACATATTGTAAATTGTGCGTCTGAAATTTAGTTATTAATACTTAAAAATCTATGTAACCGTTACCGCACACATTCGTTCTAGGAACTTAAATCTTATAAACTGGATTAATTTTTAGCTACAGCTAAGCTTATGTTTTCAACAGTTTGGAAGAGATAACGTTGATTCGTTGATTCGTTTTAAGACAGACGGATCTAATTGTAAGAGGGCTAAACGATCGATGAAACTCCTTTGGACGTAATCGCGTGGAATGGCTGCTAAGCTGGGACTGAAATTGAATAATCCTTCCATATCGATCGGATTAGCTGCAAATATGCAATACACGTAGAGCCTCGTTGAACACCTCGTGCCTCGTTGGTACACCTCCACTGACCGGTAAACTGATAAACACCGTTTGGTATCTACAATCCGAAGTGGATTGCCGATCGATAGCAATAAGCCAAGGTACACAATGCCAATCGGTTCCGCGATCGTTTCATAATTTCCATCCATTTTTTCTCCCCTCGAAAACGTTCGTTATCCGCCTCTCTTGTTTTACATCGCGATGGCTCTCTCGCGAGAGCTCGTTTCGTTTAAGGACATCTTACAACCTGCCCGCGTTTCCCTAGCCTCTCTTGTTTTACATCACGATGGCTCTCTCGCGAGAGCTCGTTTCGTTTAAGGACATCTTACAACCTGCCCGCGTTTCCCTCTTTCGCCAAGTTGCTTGTATTTCTTCCCGGCACTCCGTCTCTCGTGCTCTCTCTCTCCTTTACTCCTCTGCTGCTTCGTTACTCCTTTTTTAGGTACCTCGTGGTGGTATACATCTCTTCATTGCTACGGATCTTTTTGCCCCTCTTGCACTCCTTTTATTACCGAGATCCTCTCTCTTTTTCCCCGTTTTTCCGCTGTCCTTCTTTACTACACCGGCACCCCCTCCCGGTATCCTTGGACTGTTTCTCTTAACTGCTGGAATTCCTTCTCTAGTACCCTTGGCACACGCTGCTATACTTTTGCAACTCCTTTTTTAATCCCTGCAACTCCCTTTTTTCGAGTGCCCCTCGCATTCTTTTCTCTTTGTCACCGGAGTTCCTTACGCCGTTGCTCCCCTTTTTCCCGATGGGGTTGAGATGGGGGGTTTCTCTCCCTTTTCCTTTTCTTGGTACGTGTCCTCGCTTCGCTTCGGGTTCTTCGTTACTTTCTACTCCCCTTTCTTCGAACTTCCGGTTTAAGTAGAATCGCTGTTGGACTTTCGGGGTAAAATTGTTTTAAAAACAATCTTGGGAAAGGAGGTCACCCGACACAGACCATCAACCAGTGTCCACGACGAGCACACAGTCCAACGAGCCTGCCGAGGGATAGGTGGTGGGGTTATAGTTTGGTCGCTCGAGTCCAGTTCCCGACACCCTGACGCAGAAATGAATTCAAACTCCCGTGGAAAGTGGCGAGTGGCGGCCACCCACCCTTCTGCGGACCCTGACGAG
The DNA here is from genome assembly GCF_001483705.2 of Eufriesea mexicana. NCBI lineage: Eukaryota > Metazoa > Arthropoda > Insecta > Hymenoptera > Apidae > Eufriesea > Eufriesea mexicana. The sequence goes on from NW_016917345.1 coordinate 414,719, forward strand.
TGATGCTTAACCTGGAACAGCACCCGTTCTGCGGCGAGTGCTTCGCGGCACCCGAGTACTCCAGTCGATTATTCTTTAATAAGGTGTCCGAGTGCATATAGCAACGGAATTCTTGATTTTTCGTCCTCGTCTCTCGCCATGTCAGATGACATCCACCGATCGTTTTTCTATCCGATTTTCTCGATCTCGGGTTAATAGTTCGTGAATTTTGATTCGATCTCTGTCGATAAAATAGGGCACCGCGGAATGTACGATAAATACCGTCGAAATGTGGAAAAATTCTTGACGTCCGGTGGTTAAAGGGAAGAAAGGAGGACGGTACACTAGGTAATGATCTGTAAATTCGAACGTGGACGAGAAAGCGTTGGAGGCCTGCTCGACTGTAAAATAAACAGTCGACCTAGGATTGGGAAGAAGTTCGGACTCGGCACTTTTGTACTTTCGCGGGGTGAACCACTTACTGGAAGGGAGGATCTCTCGCTGTCGAGGGTAAAGTCCGGGATTCTTGGGGATCGTTAAGACTTTCGACGAGGCAGCATCGACTCTCGGATCTTCGACCCTATCCCGAGGTCTTACGCGGAAACTTGCCGAACGAATGAAAAGGCTGAACCATCATTGGTCGAGGGGGTTGGCAAGGGTGGGCGGGGACGACCAGGCGGAAAAAGGAACCGACAGCGGACTCGCCGCAGCTGCGAAACTTCTCGAATCTTTTCTCTTGTCGAGTAGTCATTGTTACGTACATATACATGTACGCGCAACAATGCCTGTCCCTTTCCTCGATTTAGCCACACCAACCGGAAAGGCAAATACCAGGGTTTAACGGCAAGACGAAACGAATTTCGCGGGCAAATTATATGGGCCCGTTTCTCGACCTCGATGATCGAACGGTGACCATGGCTAAATGCCACCGAGTGTGTACTCCTCCTTCGACACACTCCTCGTCGCTTTTAGTTCCGTAATCGAAATTGTGCATCATCCTCAAGCTTCGAAAATTGTAAGTTTTTCTACGCAATTCGTGGCTAGAGATACAATCTACGAACATAGAAAATACAATTCTGTTATAAAACTTCGAAAAATTGACAAAGTTCAAAAGGAACTTGGAAAATTTATAAGAGTTAGGAAATATCTTAAACTTTGTGCGTAGCTCTTAGCTTGGTACCGTTTGCAAAAGATTTCTCATTGGGAAACGATACCAATTACCAGGCCTCACCACGTGGAGGTGGCTACGCATCGAGACCCGACAGGCGCCCTAGTGGCGCAGCCTGCTGGCGTTATCTGTATCAAAGATAGTCTAGTCTAACTTGGAGCGAAAAAAGTTAAAGAGAAGCTACTGACACTTTATTATATTTCGTGTCTTACAAAAGGGGTTTCGGTTCGGTATACTGAAACTCTATTGTCGCAACGCTAAGATATTTTCAAGTTCCCATAAAAATAGGGAATAAAATATCAAACACGCGAGCTAATAGAAAATCGCGACGCGCCCGAACGAGATCGCGATTATTCGAAAGACCGACTAGCCTAGGCGATGTACTCCCGTGTACAGAGATAACTTCATACCTCGGCACCCTCCCGATCGGGCCTAGCTCAATTCCAGTCACTGTCGCACTCGCCAAGACTTACACGTGGACCAAGGATAGTCCCTGAACCAATGAAACTTCTAGTGTCAACGCGAGGGCCCTGCTGGGCGGTTGCCGGCCAAGACAGACACTTCGCATCCCAGCCACACGGGGTAGAACTTAATCATCCCTGTGGTCTAACCGTAGATGGTACTAGTCCGTCAGCCAGCACGTGCCCGAGCCCCAGTCGCGTACGACTTAGGCAGCGGACCGCCCGGTCGAGGTCAGAAGACGCACTGATCCGAGGGGGTCTCCCTGGAACCCGATGCATGACGAGATTGACAGTGACTGGGAATGAGTGTCGGAGACGAGTCGTGAGGATGACTTACGAAGCATGTACTTATCCAGTACACGAGAGCACGTCGCGTAGGCTAGTCGGTATTTACGAAAGATCGCGATTATCGCGAGAACAATTATGTTCTATTTGCTAAACGAGGGGGATAAGAAAATGATAGAGAATTTAAAAATTTCACTCCAAATTAGGTAGCTTACCTTTGTACAGATAGCGCGCACATGATACTTAGTCTAGGCATCTATCTTATAGATAGTTAAGTCTACTTAGGTCTAATCGCACGCATTCCACATAGTCCAAAAAACGTAGTGAAAAATCTGAAAAGCTAAAAAGAAACAGGTTAGTAAAAGATTAGTACAACACAATAAATCAAATATAAACAAATATATAAACAAATGAAACAAATATAAACCAAAAATATCAACTAAATGGAGCAAGCAACCCAACGATGAGACATTAAAGACCCAACGATGAGATATTAGAAACCCAACGATGAGACATAAAGAACCCAACGACGAAACAATCCGAATATTATACGAAATATTCGGATTGTCAAATAAAAATAAATAGAAAGGAATATATAACATCTGAAAGGAAAAATAATTAAAAGCTGAAATAAAAAAATAATTAATACCTGAAAACAAAATAAAAATTATTAGTAATAGGTGGGGGTGTGGGTGGGGGGGCCAGCCCCAACCTCACTTCGAATCCCCACGCTTCGCGCACAACGAAATTGTAGATGTTACACTTCCGAAGTCGAACCGACAAATGCGTTTTGCTGGGTCGCGTCGCCCCTTATATAGCCTCCGATCGGCCGAACCCCCCACCCCAATAGAGAATTTACTGATTCCATTATTTATTATTTTTCCGCTTTAATAACCAATAACTTAATAATTTTTTCACTTTTATTATAAGTTTACGTTGCGGGCAATTTGTTATTAGCAATTTTAATTTGTTATTAACGGTCAGTGTAATAATTTATTAACTTTTTGTAAATTCTAGATACATTATAACGCGAATACTTCATAAATTTAAGAAATAGCTACGAATTTATTAATTTTTTTTCACTTTTATTATAATTTACATTGTGGACAATTTGTTATCAACGATATTAATTTTTTATTAATAATAAATTTGATAATTTATACATATTTTATAAAGTATATCTGCATTCGGTCTTCCATAGCAAATTTCCATGATACGTATACATATGTCAAAATATTTATTTATTTTTGTCTACATATTTTTAACATTATACTGTATGAGGCGAACATAACGTGAAAAGAGGTATTTCATGGACAATACTTCTGGGGTCTCAACGAGAAAAGTATTGTCCACAGAATGTTTGCAAATTTACCTGGAATTTAATCAGCGAAAGAGCTCTTTAAATATTATATTGGCAGAATATAAAATTATTGAATAAAAATTATAAAACAGATGAAATTGTAAGTTCAGAAAGTCCCAGGTGAGCAAACGAAATTCTTGATCACGATAATTGTAACAAAATAAGCAATAGGAAAATGAATTTTGTATTTTACATATATATATTTATATGATAGCAACTCTTATTTCTATTATAAATTATATCTTTAAAATATACAACAATATACTAGTGTATAAAAATTAAATGCTGCATTGTTCATGATGATTTCATTCGGCCAATATAAATTGTTTCTCTAAGAAAAATAAATTAATTATAAAACGAAGATAATTTCTATTTTTTTTCCTCGAACCCATTAATTATTATAACACTCCGCCACTACTACAGATCTCTCATGTGTGTTACGTCAAATTTATTTTCTATTATCATTGACATACCGCTACATAAATAAAAAAGAATTAATTAGAAAGCAAGCGGTTATAAAATGATGGAGATGACGAGGCAGTGAAAAATCATAAATTACCAAGTTTCTACGATTAATTTATGAACTTTTATAGGTTCATTGCAAACCTGGAATTTCGGACAACATTCTCATGCAATTTTCGATAATAATTTGTGGCTAATTAGTCTTTTATTAATAATTATTTGAAGGCGTACGTGATTTGATAAGAACCAATACGATTGTCAGTTAAAATATTTAATTATGAACAAAACTAGAAGTGAAATATGGAGAAAAATTATATAGGAATATTGCTAAGGATATTGCTTTTATAATGGGTAAATTTTATTCATTAATTAGTTGCATAAAAGATAGTTATTAATGACAAACTATTAGCATCTTCGCCAAAAATCGAACACTCCGTGCAATAATTACTAATAATTAATTAATTAACGAGAAATTTATGTCAAAAATAATATTAGAAAGTTCTTAAAGGATGCCTCTTTACGATGCAATTATAAAAGTTCACAGATTGATCACAGAAATTGAGTAATTCGATGATTTTCCTTTCAAGTCAATCGTATTGGCGAACCATTATTGTCCAACCTTTTCTAAGGGTGGGGCAAATTGTTGATTGGCGCTAAGGTAGCCAATAAGAAAGATTTGCGGTCAGCGTCATCTGTGATTTTTGGCTCGAAGCTTTTGACGATCAGAGCGGCATCTGTGAGTTTCAACTGGAAACTCGCGGAGGTTTCCGGATATCTCCTCGGTCATTCTGTGTTCCTGTTACTTTTTCGAGCTTCGAGTCCAAAATCATAGATGGCCCTGACTGCAAATTCTTTCTCATTGACGGGTCTGTGCACCTGGGGACGCAATGCTCAAGAAAATAACAGGAGTACAGAATGTTTAAGGAGATATCCGACAACCTCCATGAATTTCAAGCTGAAACTCATAGATGGCACTGATTGAAGTCGCTTTAATTTTTATTCTTATTTTAATCTGAAATACCGACCGAGTAATTCTCGTACAGTTTACTTTATTGAATACGAATTTGTAATCGAAATTGTACCTTTATTTTTCGAAAATTGTGAATTTTCCCAAAAACGCTTGTTCCTTACTTTCTCTTTTATTTCTCGCCCTACAATACATATATGCATAATGGAAATTTAACATATGGAGGTGTGAATGTAGTATCAGTTTATAGTAAATGTATAAATTATCAAATCTATTATTAACAACACAGTCTTTACAACGTAAACTTATAATAAAAGTGTAGAAATTAATAAATCATTGACTATGGCTGGAACTTATAACATATATATAACTAAATATTTCTATAATTTACAAAAAGTTTATAAATTATTACACTGATTATTAATAACGAATTGTACATAATGTAAATTTATAATAATAAATAATAACTCGCTATTATTGAAACTAATAACGAAATTATATTAAAATGTACCTATAATTTACAAATAGTTTATAAATTATTCCACTGATTGTTAATAACAAATTAATATTGTTTATGATAAATTGTTTACAGTGTAAATTTATAATAAATGCGAAAAAATTAATAAATTACTGGTTGTTACTTAAGTTAATAATGAGTTTATGTTTTAATGTACCGATAATTTAACGCGCTATCTATGAGTTTCAACTGGAAACTCATGGAGATTTTAGAATACCTTCACGCTCATTCTGTGCTAATGTTACTTGCTCAAGCTTCGAGTAAAAAATCACAGATGGCGCTGATCGCAATTCTCTCTTATTGGCTATCTTAGCGCCAATCAACAATTTGCCCACCCTTAGAAAAGGCTGGACAATAATGGTTCGCCAATACGATTGACTTGAAAGGAAAATCATCGAATTACTCAATTTCTGTGATCAATCTGTGAACTTTTATAATTGCATCGTAAAGAGGCATCCTTTAAGAACTTTCTAATATTATTTTTGACATAAATTTCTCGTTAATTAATTAATTATTAGTAATTATTGCACGGAGTGTTCGATTTTTGGCGAAGATGCTAATAGTTTGTCATTAATAACTATCTTTTATGCAACTAATTAATGAATAAAATTTACCCATTATAAAAGCAATATCCTTAGCAATATTCCTATATAATTTTTCCCCACATTTCACTCCTAGTTTTGTTTATAATTAAATATTTTAACTGATAATCGTACCGGTTGTTATCAAATCACGTACGCCTCCAAACAATTATTAATAAAAAGCTAATTAGCCACAAATTATTACCGAAAATTGCATGAGAATGTTGCCCAAAGTTCCAGCTTTGCAATGCAGCTATAAAAGTTCATAAATTAATCATAGAAACTTGGTAATTTATGATTTTTCACTGCCTCATCATCTCCATCATTTTATAACCTCTTGCTTTCTAATTCATTCTTTTTTATTTATGTAGCGGTATGTCAATGATAATAGAAAATAAATTTGACATAACACACATGCAGGATCTATAGGAGTAACGGTGTGTTATAATAATTAATAGATTCGAGGAAGGAAATAGAAATTATCTTTGTTTTATAATTAACTGAGTATGTCGGTATAACGAGTTACTTTTGATGCTGCTATGAGTTTCCTAGTGAAGCTGAAAGTGCGTGCTTCAGGTATGTGAGAGCTTACACTGTGCCCTACGTGTACATATGATTATCGCGAGCTTTTTCGAGCTTGCGAGATTTTTTACAGATTTTTGGTCAGAAGATTCCGGTCTGAAACCTAGTGGCGAAAATCGACAGTTTTGAGTGACGGCCGAATCGATTGCGGGATGAATCAATCTGATCTGCAAGTGCATACGTGTCATGTGTGTAAATTGCGTGGGCGTAAGTCACGTGGTTCGAATTTTACAGCGTCTCAAAGACAGAGATAAATTCCTTAAATTCTCCGGTCAAAACTTTTACCAATTTCTCGATTTTGTATCAGGGGAACATGATGTGACAGGAGGTCGCTCGCCGAGTCAGTTCCGAGAAATGACGTCATTTCCAGGAATTCTTGGACAATACTTTTGCAGCTTGTGAACAATATTTCTCGCCATTTTCGCGATTTTGTATCAGGATAACATGACATGAAAGGAGGT
>NW_016917346.1:0-1543 GCF_001483705.2 Eufriesea mexicana
GATATTAGCCGAAAATGCCAATAAAATTGAATTTTCCAACCACACTCTATTTCATTGCAATGTCTACTGCACGCGAATAGAATCTACCCTGCTTATTTATGCAAGAAAGGTAGCCCACCACGTTAGTAGACGAAAATGTCAATAAAATTGAATTTTCCAACCTGATTTTGTAGCATTGCGAAGGCTATAGCAAGCCAATAGAATCATTTATCCTTTTTTATGCGTGAATGCCATCTCACCACGATATTTGCGAAAATGACAATAAAATTGAATTTACCAGGACGATCCTATAACATTGCAATGTCTATAGCACGCCAGTTGAATCTCTCTTCCTTAGTTATGCAAGAAAGTTAGATCATCTCGATATTAGTCGAAAATGTCAATAAAATTGAATCTGTCAAGCACATTCTGTATCAGTGCGATTGCTATAGCAGGCCAGTAGAATCTTTCCGCCTTATTTATGCACGAAGGGCAGCTCATCACAATATTAGTGGAAGATGTCAATGAAATTGAATTCTCCAGCCAGATTCTACGACATTGCAATCTCAATAACACTACAAACGGATCTTTCCTCCATACTTATGCAAGTAAGTTATCTCACCACGATATTAGTCGAAAGTGACAATAAAATTGAACTTTCCAGGACGATCCTATAGCATTGCAATGTCTATGGCACGCCAGTAGAATCTCTCCTTCTTATTCATGCAAGGAAGTTAGCTCATCTCGATATTATTCGAAAATGTCAATACAATTGAATTTTCCAGGAAGATTCTATCGCATTGCAATGCCTGTAGCACGCCAATAGAAACTATACTACTTATATATGCGAGAATGTCATCTCACCACGATATATGCCGAAAATGTCCTTAAAATTCAATTTTCCAACCACACTCTATATCATTGCAATGTCTACAGCACGTCAATAGAATCTATCCTGCATATTTATGCAAGAAAGGTAGCTCACCACGATAATAGAGGAAAATGTCAATACAATTGAATTTTCCAGCCAGATTCTGCAGCACTGCAATGGCTATAGCACGCCAATAGATTCTTTCCACCTTGTTTATGCAAGAAAGTAGAAAGTCAGCTCATCTCGATGTTATTCGAAAATGTGAATAAAATTGTATCTGCCAAGCACATTCTATATCATTGCAATGGCTATAGCTGGCCAGTAGATTCTTTCCTCCTTACTTATGCAAGAGGGGTAGCTCACCACAATATTAGTGGAAGATGTGAATAAAATTGAATTCTCCAGCCAGATTCTACAGCACGTGTGCGGCTATAGCGCGCAAATGGAATCTTTCCTCCTTATTTACGCAAGAAAGGCTGCTCACCACGATATTAGTCGAAAATGTCGGTAAAATTGAATTTTCCATCCAGATTCTGTAACATAGCGAAGGCTATAGCACGCCAATAGAATCTATCCTACTTATATATGCGTGAAAGTTATCTCACCACGATATTGGCCGAAAATGTCTTAAAAATTGAATTGTCCAACAACAATCCATATCATTGCAATGTCTACAGCACGCCAATAGAATCT
>NW_016917347.1:0-268 GCF_001483705.2 Eufriesea mexicana
TAGTACATCTGTAAACAGAGCACTACATCCATTGCATTGAATTGTTCAATGATGATTTGTATTAAACTAGCAGTTCTGGAATGAGAAATGACAGATACGTCAAAGCTCGAGATTTTAACAACTAACGACGCAGTACTATGTACAGCCGTAATCAAAGTACTGTAGCCGTTGGATTAATTTGTACGCTGGTGATTAATATTCAGCTGTAGTTCTCGAATGGTCAGTGCATACATCAGTTACCTGTAAAGATATTTACAACTCCCAGCGC
>NW_016917348.1:0-1326 GCF_001483705.2 Eufriesea mexicana
AAGGATGAAATATACACTTGGCGTGCTATAGCCACGGCACTTCTATAGAATCTGGCTGGAAAACTAAATTTTATTGTCTCTGCCGACTGCTATCGTGGTGAGCTACCGTTCCCGCATAAATAATGAGAAAAGATTCTACAGGCGTGCTATAGTCACTGCAATCCTATAGAATCTGGCTGGAAAATTCATTTTTATTGACATTTTCGACTGATATCTTGGTGAACTATGTTTCTTGCATACTTTTGGCATGCTATAGTCATGGTAATGCTATAGAATCTGGCTGGAAAATTCAATTTTATTGACATTATCGACTACTTTCGTGGTGATCTAACTGTCTTGCATATAGAAGGAGGAAGGGTTCTACCGGCGTACTATAGTCACAGCAATCCTATAGAATCTGGCTGGAAATTTCAATTTTGTTGACATTTTCGACTAATATCGTGGCGACCTATCTTTCTTGCATATATAAGGTGCAAAGATATTAATGGCGTGCTATAGCCATTGCACTGCTATCGAATCAGGTAGGAAAATTCATTTTTATTGACATTTTCGACTGATATCTTGGTGAACTAAGTTTCTTTCATAAATAAGGGTGAAATATACTATTGGCGTGATATAGCCATGGTATTGACATAGAATCTGGCTGGAAAAATCAATTTTATTGGCATTATCGACTACTATTGTGGTGACCTAACTTTATTGCATATAGAAGGAGGAAGGGTTCTACTGGCGTACTATAGTCACTGCAACGCTATAGAATCTGGCTGGAGAATTCAATTTTATTGACATTTTCGACTAATATCGTGGTGAGCTAACTTTCTTGCATAAATAATGGAGAAATATGCCATTGGCGTGGTATAGCCATTGCAATGGTATAGAATCTGGCTGCAAAATTGAATTTTATTGACATTTTCGGCTAATATTGGTGTGACCTAACTTTCTTGGATATATAAGGAAGAAATATCCTATTGGCGTGCAATAGCCATTGCGATGCTATAGAACCTGCCTGGAAAATTCAATTTAACTGACATTTTCGACTAACATCGTGGTGAGCTAACTTTCTTGCATATAGAAGGAGGAAAGATTCTACAGACGCGCTATAGTCATTGCGATGCTATAGAACCTGCCTGGAAAATTCAATTTAACTGACATTTTCGACTAACATCGTGGTGAGCTAACTTTCTTGCATAATTAAGGATGAAATATCCTATTGGCGTGCTGTAGCCATTGCAATGCTATAGAATCTCTCTGGAAAATTCAATTTTATTGACATTATCGACTACTATTGTGGTGACCTAACTTTCTTGCATATAGAAGCAGGAGAGG
>NW_016917348.1:3922-4572 GCF_001483705.2 Eufriesea mexicana
GAAAATTCAATTTTATTGACTTTTTCGACTAATATCGTGGTGAGCTAACTATCCTGCATAAATAAGGAAGAAATATCCTGTTGGCGTGCTATAGCCATTGCACTGCTATAGAATCTGATAGGAAAATTCATTTTTATTAACATTTTCGACTGATATCGTAGTGAACTAACTTTCTTGCATAAATAGGGTGAAATATACTATTGATGTGCTATAGCCATGGTAATGCTACAGAGTCTGCTTGGAAATTTCAATTTTATTGACATTATCGTCTACTATCGTGGTGACCTAGCTTTCTTGCATATAGAAGGAGGAAAGTTTCTACTGGCGTACTATAGTTACTGGAATCCTATAGAACCTGGCAGGAAAATTCATTTTTTTAACATACTCGACTAATATCGTGGTGAACTATCTTTCTTGCTTAAATAAGGATGAAATATACACTTGGCGTGCTATAGCCACGGCACTTCTATAGAATCTGGCTGGAAAATTAAATTTTATTGTCTCTGCCGACTGCTATCGTGGTGAGCTACCGTTCCCGCCTAAATAATGAGAAAAGATTCTACAGGCGTGCTATAGTCACTGCAATCCTATAGAATCTAGCTGGAAAATTCATTTTTATTGACATTTTCGACTGATATCTTGGTGAACTA
>NW_016917349.1:0-489 GCF_001483705.2 Eufriesea mexicana
CAGAGAACAGGTCTATTCAAAATCTATAACCTTCTATAGCTTGGTGAATAGATCGCCTATCGCGTCCAGTCCAATGGCAAGTACAGCCATCTTCTTGCCAGAGAATAGGTCTATTCAAAGTCTATAATGAGTTATAGCTTGGTGAGTAGATCGCCTAACGCCTTCAATCCAATGGCAAGTACAGCCTACTACTTGCCATTGAATAGGTCTATTCAAAGTATATAACTGTTATAGCTTGGTGAATAGTTGGCCTAACGCCTTCAATCCAATGGCAATTACAGCCATCTACTTGCAAGAGAATACGTGTATTCAAAATCTATAATTCGTTATAGCTTGGTGAATAGGTCGCCTAACGTCTTCAACCGATGGCAAGTACAGCCATCAACTTGCCAGAGAATAGGTCTATTCAAAGTCTGTAACGTGTTCTTGCTTGGTGAATAGATCGCCTATCGCCTCCATTCCAATGGCAAGTACAGCCATCTTCTTGCC
>NW_016917350.1:0-2087 GCF_001483705.2 Eufriesea mexicana
ATATATATGGATGTATGTATGGATGTGTATATGGGAGTATGTGTGGATGTATGAATGGATGTACGTATGGGTGTGCGTATGGGTGTTCGTATGGATGTATGGAAGTATGTAGGGATGTACGAATGTATGAATGATACGGATGTATGGACGTATGGATGTATATACGTATGGATGTTTGGATGGATGTATTTATGGATGGATTTATGTATGAATGGATGGATATATGGATGGATGTACGTTTGGGTGGATAGATGGATGGGTGCGTGGATGTATGGACGTATGGATGTGTGGGTGAATGAATGGATGCGTGGATGGAAGGAAGTCTGGATGGATGGATGTGTGGAGGAAGGGATACATGGATCGATGGGTGGTTGTATGGATGAATGAATGGATATATGGATGAATGTATGAATGTGTGCGAGGATGTAGTTAAAGATGTACGTATGGTTGTATGTATGGATGTATGGTTGGCTGGATGCATCGGCGGTTGGAGGTAGGTATGGTAGGATTTATGGACGTACGGATGTGTGGATATATGGATGCATGGATGGATGGTTGGGTGAACGGATGCAAGAATGGATGGATGGGTTATGGGTGGATGGATCGATGGATGTATGGATGAATGGCTGTATGGATGAATGAATGTTTGGTTGGATGTATTTATGGATGGATTTGTATATGGATGGATGGATACATGGATGGATGTATATTTGGGTGGATAGATGTATGTGTGCGAGGATGTATGGACGGATGTATGTATGTATGGATGGATGTGTGAACGGATTCAGGTATGGATTGACGCATGCACGGATGTATGGATATATGGATGTTTATATGTATGTATGTATGGATGGTTGTATGGATGGATTGGAGTATGGATGGATGGATTTATGTATGAACGTATTTATGAATGTATGAATGTATGGTTGCACGGATGTACGGTTGGATGGATGAAGGATGCATGGATGTATGTCTTAATGAATGTATGGATGTATGGATGTATTGATGTACGAATGTATGGATGTACGGATGTGTGGATGTACGGATGTATATATGTATGGTTGTATGAATGAATGGATGTATGGATGTATTGGTGTATGGATGGACGGATGTGTGGATAGATGTATGTGTGGATGGCAGGATATATGGATGGACGGATGTATTGATAAACAGATGTATGGATGCAATAATGTATGGTTGTATGGATGTATGTATGGATGTGTGTATGGATGTATGTGTGGATGTATGGGTGGATGTATGTATGGATGTGTGTATGGATGTATGTATGTAAGAATATATTTGTGTATGTATGGATATATGTATTGATGTATGTATGCATGTATGGATGGGTGGGTGGAAGGTTTGTTGTATGGATGTAAGGATCGTTGGATGTGTGGATGGGTGGATGGATGGATGGATGGATGTATGAAGGGCTGTATGTATGGAAGGATGGCTCTGTGGATGGATGGTTCTATGGATGGTTTGAGGTATGGATGGACGGATGTACGTTTGAATGGATGTATGGATGTATATGATTGAGTGGATGTATGGATGTATATGTGTATGGATGTTTGGATGGATTGTTGTACGGATGTATGGATCGATGGATGTATGGATGGATGTATGTGTATTTGGCAGGATGTATTGAAGGATGGATGTATTGGTGTACAGATGTATGGATGCATGAGTGTAAGGATTTATGGGTGTATGTGTAGATGTTTGTGTGTATCTATGTGTGGATGTATGCATGGATGTATGTATGATTGTATCTATGGGTGTACGTTTTGATATATGTATGGATGTATAGATAGATGGATGGGTTGGTTGATGGACGTATGTATGGATGGATGTAAGGATCGATGGATGTATGGATGGGTTGATGTATGGGTGGATGCATGTGTGGACCGATAGATGTATGTCTGTATGGATGTGCGGGTGGATGAATGGATGGGTGAACGTACTGATGAGCGCTTGAAGGAAGGGTGGAGGAACGGATGCATGGATGGATGGAAGGGCGTATGTAAGGATGCATGTATCGATGCATGTATGGATGTATGTACGGATGTATGTATGGATATATATATGGA
>NW_016917351.1:0-554 GCF_001483705.2 Eufriesea mexicana
TTCTGCTATGAGGTGGATTTCAGCTCCGTACAGAGCTTTAATATTTTCAGCTTGTCTTTGGGATGGCCAGCAATAGAGGCCTCGTCTCTTTATGGCAAGTCATATTACGTTCTGTTAGTTTGGTTCAGGATAAGTTTGGTCAGGATTGCTTCAACTTTTGTCATGTACACTGACACTCGGTGTATTCCTGTGATCTACTGTACCCTACTATATTCCGCTTGATCCTTGACAGTCCAGCAATGATGGTCTTGGCAGGTTACGTTGAGTTAGGCTACGTTTGATTAGGTTATGTTAGGCTACGTTTGGTAAGTGTGGCTTCGACTTTCGGGCAATACCCCCTTATCCGGCAGTTCCCTAACATCTACTGTGCACTTCTCTATTCTGTTTGGCTGTGCGGAGACCGGCAGCAGTGGTCGCGGTACTCTCTGTTGAGTTACGCTACGTTTGGTTAGGTTAGGTTAGGTCACGTTATGCTAGGATATCTTCGACCATTGTGCTATTAACTGCTATGCAGGAGGTTCCTGCGAACCTGTGTGATCTAGTGCAAATTACTT
>NW_016917352.1:0-824 GCF_001483705.2 Eufriesea mexicana
GTAACGCAACCAAACGCAGCATAAATTAAACTAACGCACTGGGAGCACTGTTACTGGCCTCCCCAGAGCCAAGCAGAATATACTAGAACACTGTAGAGAGAGGAAAGCCACGAAACAGCAATGTATAGCACAAAAGTAAAAGATAACCTGACATAACCAGACGTATCATAACCTAACCCAGCGCTCCGTAACCACTATTACTAGCCACCCCATAGACGAGCAGAGTATAGCAGAGCAATGTAGAGCGCAGAAACACACCGGATGGCAGTGTATATCACAAAAGTCAATGCTATCTTCTCCTAACATATTCAAACGCAACAGAACCTAACGTAACATAACTATGTCTGACGTAACGCTTCCACTATTGCTAGCCTACCCAGAGTCGAGCAGAACATATTAGTTGAGAGTAGAGCGCAGAAGTCTGTACAATCGCATTGTACAGCAGAAGAGTCATTGCTACCCGAACCGCATCCAAGTTAACATAACCTAACCAAACGCAGCGTAACTCAGCATAACGTGCCGAGACCACCGCATCCGCCCTCCCCTGAGACATGCAGAATATAGTAGAGCACAGTAGGTCACAGGAATCCACCGTATAGCAGTGTACAGCACAAATGAAAAAGAAATCATAACCAAGCCTTCCTAAACTGACCTAACGAAGCGAAAACTAACTCAAACTGACACGCCGAGTCCACCAATACTGGACATCCCGCAGCCAAACAGGACATATTAGAGCAGAGTACAGGGCGAAATTCAACCGAACAGTTGTGTGCGGCACAAAAGTCTAATACATTCTATCCCAACTTGATCAAACGTAACATTGC
>NW_016917352.1:1244-2080 GCF_001483705.2 Eufriesea mexicana
GCACAGTGGATAACAGGAGTCAAGGGGATGGTAGTGTATATCGCGAACCTTAAGGCTATCCTAACCAAACATATCCTAACCTAACCTAACACAACGTTACATAATACAAAGTGACGTGCCGAGGCTACTATTACTAGGCGCACCAGTGCAAAGCAGAACATATTAGAGCGCAGTACAATGCAGGAATCGACGGAGAGGCAGCGAATTGCACAAAAGTCTAAGCTATTCTGTCCTAACACAACAAAACTTATCATATGCAAACGTTGCCTGACTAATCCTAACGCGCCGAGACCACTATTGCTGGCATCCCCAAAGACAAGCGGAATGTACTAGGGCACAGTAGAGCGCAGTAATCCACCCTACAGCAGTGAATAGCGCAACAGCCTTAGATATCCTAACATAACCTGACATTACCTTTCCCAACCAAACGTAGCACAACTGAATGTAAAGCCGCGACCTCTGCTGCTGGCATCGCCAGAGCCAAGCAGATTATAGTAGAGCAATGTAGAGGACAGAAAACCACCGAAAAGCAGCGTACAGTACAAAAGTCGAAAAATCATTGCCAAGCCTTCGCAACCTACCCTAACAAAACGTAGCATAACGCAACCTAACGTGCCGAGACCACCATTACTGATCGCCCCAGAGACAAGCGGAAAATATTGGAACGTAGTGGAGCGCAGAAGTAGGAGTGTAGCAGTTCATAGCACAGATGAATATCTACCCTACCTTGAATCACCAAACGCAAAAGTAATAAAGCGTGGCATAGCTCAAATTAACGAGCCGAGGCAACTACTGCTGGCGCCCCCAGATCCAAGCAGAATGTACTAGAAGACAGC
>NW_016917353.1:0-677 GCF_001483705.2 Eufriesea mexicana
CAAGATAGTTAGCTCTCCACGATATTTGTCAAAAATGTCAATAAAATTGAGTTTTCCAGCCAGCTTCCACTGCATAGCAATGGCTATAGCACTCCAGAAGGATCTGTCCACCTTACTTAGGGAAGGAAGTTAGCTCACCACGATATTAGCGGAGACTGACGATAAAATTAAATTTTCCAGGATGATTCCATAACATTGCAGTGCCTATAGCACGCCAATAGAATCTTTTCTCCTTATTTATGCAAGGAAGTTGGCTCAGCACGATATTAATCAAAAATCTCAATAAAACTGAATTTTCCAGACCGATTTTTCTGCATTGCGGTGGCTATAGCAGTCCAAAAGGATTTTTCCCCCTTACGTATGCAAGGAAGTTAGCTCACAACGGTATTAGTCGAAAATGTCAATAAAATTGTATTTTCCATCCAGATTCTACTGCATTGTAATGACTAAGGCATGCCAAAAGAATCTACCGGGCTCATTTAGGCAAGAAAGGTAGCTCACAACGATAATAGTCGAAACTGTCAATAATATTGAACTTTCCAGCCAGATTCTATAGTATTGAAATGGCTATAGCACGCCAATAGAATCTTTCCTCCTTATTTACGCAAGAGAGATAGCTCATCTCGATATTAGTCGAAAATGTCAATAAATTGAATCTGCCAGGCAAATTCTATATC
>NW_016917354.1:0-2276 GCF_001483705.2 Eufriesea mexicana
TGGATGAGTGCATGGATGGATGGATTTATGGATGTATGGATGTGTGGATGTATGGATGTATGTTTGGATGAATGTATAAGGGTCTGTATGGATGTATGTATTGATGTCTGTAAGGATGCTTGTATGGATGGATGGTTGGGTGGATGGATGTATGGATGGGGGGATGGATGTATGGATGGATGGATGTATGGGTCGATGGATGAATGGATGGTTGGATGTATGGGTGGATGGATGTACGAATGTATGGATGTATGGAAGTACGCGTGTATGGATATATGTATGTATGAATGTATGGTTGTCAAAATGTATGTATGTATGATTGTATGGATGCATGGATGGATGGATGTATGTATGGATGGATGTAAGGATGTATGCATGTGTGGATGTATGCATGTATGGATGTTTACATGAATGTATGGATGTAAGTATGTATGGATGTATGGATGAATGGATGTATGGATTTGTGGACGTATCGGTGTGCGAATGTATGTATGTACGGATGTATGCATGTATGGATGTTTAAACGTATGGATGTATGAGTGGATGGATGTATGTATGGATGGACGGATGGATGGATGGATGTATGTATGGATGTACGCATGGTTGTATGGATGTATCGATAGATAGATATATGGATGTGTGGATGTATGAACGTATGGATTGATGGATGTATGGATGGATAGATGTATGGATCGATGGGTGTATGGGTGGGTGCTAGTATGGATGGATGGATGTACGGTTCGATGGATGTATGGATTGGTGGATGTATGAATGGATGGGTGTATGTGAAGGTGGATGTATGTATGGACAAATGGTTGTATGAATGGATGGATGTATGGATGGATTGAGGTATGGATGGGCGGATCTATGTATGTATGAATGTATGGATGTATATATGTATGGATGTTTGGATTTACGGATGTATGGGTGTGTGGATGGATGGATGTATGGATGGATGTATGTGTGAATGGCGGGATATGTGGATGGATGGATGTATTGATGGACAGGTTTATGGATGCATGAGTGAATGGTTGTATGGATGTATGTATGTATGGATGTATGGATGGAAGTGTGTATCGAATGATAGACGTACGAAAGGAAGGATATATGTATGTACGGATGCGTGGGTGCGTGCACGTATGGATGGATGGATGTATGGGTGGATAGATGTATGGAACGATGGATGTATGGATGGGTGGTCGTATGGATGGATGGATGTATGGTAGAATTGGTGTATGTGTGGATGAATGTATGGATTGATGGCCGTATGGATGCTGGATATGTGGATGGATTGAGGTATGGATGGACGGATATACGGATGAATGTATGTACGTATGAATGGATGTATGGATGGATTGACGTATGGATGAATGGATGTATGTATGGATGGATGTATCTATGTATGAATGGATGGATGTATATATGTTTGGAGGTATGGAATGATGGATGTATGGATGGATTCAGGTATGAATGGATGGATTTATGGTTGTATGGACGTATGAATGCATGGATGGATGGATGGATGTATGTATGTATGGATGGATGTATGGATGTATGGATGTATGGACGTATGGATGTGTGGATGTATGTACGGATGGATGTATGGATGGATGAATGTATGGATTGATGGCCGTATGGATGGATGGATGTGTGGATGGATTGAGCTATGGATGGCCGGATGTACGGATGAATGGATGTATGGATATATATTTGTATGGATGTGTGGATGGCTGGAAGCATGAGTGGATGGATGTATGGGTGGATGGATGTATGGATGTATGTATGGATGTATGGAAAGATCTCTGTATGATTGCATGGATGTATGGATGGATGGATTTATGGATGTGTGGATGTATGAACGTGTGGATGGATGGATGTATGGAGGGATAGATGTATGTATTGATGGATGTATGGATGAGTGCTAGTATGGATGGATGGATCTATGGAAGGATGGGTGTATGGATGGGTGGATGTATGGATTGATGACCGTATGAATGGATGGATGTATGGATGGGCGGATGTAGGGATGAATGGATGTACGGAAGAATGAATGTACGGAAGAATGGATGTATGGATGTATTGAGGTATGGATGGATGGACGTATGTATGGATGGATGTAAAGATGAATGAATGGATGGATGTAAAGATGTATGTATGGATGTATTGATGTATGTATGGATGAATGGATGTATGGATGGATTGGTGGATTGATGTATGGATGGATAGATGTATGGATCGATGAACGTATGGATGGGTGGATGTATGGATGAATGAAT
>NW_016917355.1:0-2136 GCF_001483705.2 Eufriesea mexicana
GTCAGGTCAGGTCAGGTCAGTTCAGGTCAGTTCACTTCAGATCATGTCATGTCATGTCAGGTCAGATCAGGTCAGCTCAGGTCAGGACAGATAAGGCCAGGCGAGGCCAGGTCGTGTCCGGTCAGCTCAGGTCAGGTCAGTCAGGTCAGGTCAGGGCAGGTAAGGTCGGTTAAAGTCAGGACATGTCAGGTCAGGTCAGGTAACGTCAGCTCAGGTAAGGTCAGGTAAGCTAAGGTCAGTTCAGGCCAGTTCAGGTCAGGCCAGGTCATGTCAGGTCATATGATGTAGGTTCAGGTCAGTTCAGATCAGGTCACGCCAGGCAAGGTCGGGTCTGGAGAGGTCAGGTCAGGTCATGTCTGGTGAGGTCAGGCCAGGTCAGGTCAGGCAAGGTCGGGTCTGGTGAGGTCTGGTCATGTCATGTCAGGTCAGGCCAGGTCAGGTCAGGGCAGGTCAGGTCAGGTCAGGTCATGTCAGGTCAGGTCGGGTCAGATGCAGGCAGTTCAGGTCAGTTCAGGTCAGTTCTCTTCAGATCAGGTCATGTCATGTCAGATCAGGTCGTGTCAGGTCAGGTCAGCTCAGGTCATGTCAGGTCGGGTCATGTCAGGTCAGGCCAGGTCAGGTCAGGGCAGATAAGCTCAGGTCAGGTCAGCTCAGGTCATGTCAGGTCGGGTCATGTCAGGTCAGGCCAGGTCAGGTCAGGGCAGATAAGCTCAGGTCAGGTCAGCTCAGGTCATGTCAGGTCGGGTCATGTCAGGTCAGGCCAGGTCAGGTCAGGGCAGATAAGCTCAGGTCAGGTCAGCTCAGGTCATGTCAGGTCGGGTCATGTCAGGTCAGGCCAGGTCAGGTCAGGGCAGATAAGCTCAGGTCAGGTCAGCTCAGGTCATGTCAGGTCGGGTCATGTCAGGTCAGGCCAGGTCAGGTCAGGGCAGATAAGCTCAGGTCAGGTCAGCTCAGGTCATGTCAGGTCGGGTCATGTCAGGTCAGGCCAGGTCAGGTCAGGGCAGATAAGCTCAGGTCAGGTCAGCTCAGGTCATGTCAGGTCGGGTCATGTCAGGTCAGGCCAGGTCAGGTCAGGGCAGATAAGCTCAGGTCAGGTCAGCTCAGGTCATGTCAGGTCGGGTCATGTCAGGTCAGGCCAGGTCAGGTCAGGGCAGATAAGCTCAGGTCAGGTCAGCTCAGGTCATGTCAGGTCGGGTCATGTCAGGTCAGGCCAGGTCAGGTCAGGGCAGATAAGCTCAGGTCAGGTCAGCTCAGGTCATGTCAGGTCGGGTCATGTCAGGTCAGGCCAGGTCAGGTCAGGGCAGATAAGCTCAGGTCAGGTCAGCTCAGGTCATGTCAGGTCGGGTCATGTCAGGTCAGGCCAGGTCAGGTCAGGGCAGATAAGCTCAGGTCAGGTCAGCTCAGGTCATGTCAGGTCGGGTCATGTCAGGTCAGGCCAGGTCAGGTCAGGGCAGATAAGCTCAGGTCAGGTCAGCTCAGGTCATGTCAGGTCGGGTCATGTCAGGTCAGGCCAGGTCAGGTCAGGGCAGATAAGCTCAGGTCAGGTCAGCTCAGGTCATGTCAGGTCGGGTCATGTCAGGTCAGGCCAGGTCAGGTCAGGGCAGATAAGCTCAGGTCAGGTCAGCTCAGGTCATGTCAGGTCGGGTCATGTCAGGTCAGGCCAGGTCAGGTCAGGGCAGATAAGCTCAGGTCAGGTCAGCTCAGGTCATGTCAGGTCGGGTCATGTCAGGTCAGGCCAGGTCAGGTCAGGGCAGATAAGCTCAGGTCAGGTCAGCTCAGGTCATGTCAGGTCGGGTCATGTCAGGTCAGGCCAGGTCAGGTCAGGGCAGATAAGCTCAGGTCAGGTCAGCTCAGGTCATGTCAGGTCGGGTCATGTCAGGTCAGGCCAGGTCAGGTCAGGGCAGGTCAGGTCAGGTCAGATCAGGACAGGCCAGGCAATGTCGGGCCTGGAGAGGTCAGGTCAGGTCATGTCTGGTGAGGTCAGGTCAGGACAGCTCAGGTCATGTCAGGTCAGGTAGGGCCAGGTCAGGCCAGGCGAGGCCAGGTCTTGTCAGGTCAGGTCATGTCAGGTCGGGTCATGTCAGGTCAGGTCATGTCAGGTCAGGTCATGTCAGGTCAGTCAGGTCAGGTCGGGGC
>NW_016917356.1:0-1430 GCF_001483705.2 Eufriesea mexicana
ATGTATGAAGGGATGTATGTATGTATGTATGTATGTATGCATGTATGTATGGATGTACGTATGTTAGAATGTATGGATGTATGTACGGGTGTTTGTATGGATGTATGTATGGGCGCATGAATGGAATTATGTATGGATGTATGTAATATGGATGGTTGTATGGATATATTCATGGATGTGCGAAGGGATGTATGTACGGATATATGGATGGTCGTATGTAGGGTTGTGTGGATGGATGGTTGGATGGACGCATGGATGGATGGGCGAATGGATGGATGGATGAATGGTTTGTATGATGGATGGATGGGTGGATTATGGATGTATGTATGTATGGATGTATGCATGGATATGTATATGGATGTGCGGATGAATGTACGTTTGGATGTACGCGCGGATGTATGTATCGATGTATGTATGGGTGTATGTATGGATGTATGTATGGACGTGTGGATGCATGGATGGATGGATGCGATCATGCATGGATGCATGGATATATGGATGTATTTATAGTTGTATGTATGCATGTATGGATAGATTCATGTCTGCATGTATGTATATGTGTATATATGGATGTATGTATGGATGTATGGACGGATGTACGATGGGATGTATGGATGTATGTATATCTGGATGTATGTATGGATGTCTGTATTGATGTATGCAGGAATGTATGTAGGGATGTGTGTATGTATGTGAGTATGGATGTATGGTTGGTTCGATATATGGATGTACGTATGGATGTGTGAATCGTTGTATGTATGTATGTATGTGTGTATGGAGGTGTGAATGAATGTATGGATAGATGTATGTATGAATGTATGGACGTATAAATGTATATATGGGGGCGGGTCGGATGTATGGATCTATGGAAGGATGGACGGATGGATGTATGGATGGATGTATATATGGATGGATGGATGTATGTATGGATGGGTGTATGAATGGATGAACGTACGGATGGAAGGGTACGCGGATGGATATATGGATGGATGGACGGGTGGATGGATTTACTGGTTTATGTATGTATGTTTGTATGGATGTATGGGTGGATGGATGTATTGATGGAGGGATGTATGGATGTATGGATGTATGGATGTATGGGTGGATGGATGTATTGGTGGACGGATGTATGGATGGGTGGATGCATGGATGTACGTATGTTTGTATATATGGGAGGATGTACGGTATCGTATGGATGGTTGTATGGATATATTTTAGAATGTGCGTCGGGATGCATATATGGATATATCGATGCATGCATGTATGGATTTTTGGATGGATGTATGGATGGATGGATGGACACATGGACGGATGGATGTACGCGCGGATGGATGTATGTATGGATGGATGGATGGATGGATGTGTTAATGGATGTATGGGTGTATGTATGGATGGATGGGTGAATGGATTTATGGATTTATGAAAGGATG
>NW_016917357.1:0-656 GCF_001483705.2 Eufriesea mexicana
GCAGTCTATGGCACGAAAGTCAAAGCTGCCATAACCAAACATTTCCTAACCTAACACAACCAAGCGTAACCCAACCCAACCCACCGTGTCACAAGTGCTGTTGCACTCATCCCTAGAGTCGAACAGGGTTCAGGAGAGCAATGTATGGTGCAGGAATCCACCGAAAAGCAGATTGTAGCAGAAAAGTTCAAGTTACCCTATCCTAACCCATGCAAATGTAATATAGCCAAACGCAACCTAACCTAACACAACTTGCCGAGACCACTATCGCTGACCTCCCCAGATTCGTGCAGCGTATAGCAGAGCACGGTAGAGCACAGAAATCCACCAAATAGCAAGGTACAGCACGAAAGTCAAAGATATCCAAACTTATCCCGTCATAACCTAACATAACCAAACGTAGAATATATAGACCTAACGAGACGGAACCTCCATTGCTGGCTTCCCCGAAATAAGCAGAACACACCAGATCACAGTGGAGCGCAAAAATTCACCAAATGTCCTTGTATAGCACAAAACTCGAAATCACCCTAACCGAACCTAACCGAACCTAACCGAACCTAACCTAACCAACCACCGTCACAAATCTCGGCCTATCGTGCCAGGGCAGCCGTTTCTGGCAACTCTAGAGTCGGGTAGGGTATAGTAGAGCAATG
>NW_016917358.1:0-976 GCF_001483705.2 Eufriesea mexicana
TTGTGGTAGGTTAGGTTATGTTAGGTCATGTCATGTCATGTCAGGTCAGGTCAAGTCAGGTCAAGGCAGTCAGTTCATGTCAGGTCAGTGCAGGCCAGGCCAGGCCAGGCAATGTCAGGCCAAGTCAGGTCAAGACAGGTCGGGTCAGGTCAGGTCAGGTCAGCCACGACCAGGCAATGTCACGACACGTCAGGTCAGGTCAGGTCAGGTCAAGTCAGGTCGGGTCAGGTGAGCACAGGCAAGGCCAGGCCATGTCTGGCCAGTCCAGGTCAGGTTAGGTCATGTCATGTCAGGTCAAGTCAGTCCAGGCCAGGCCAGATAAGGTCACGACAGGTCAGGTCATTTCAGGTAAGGGCAGGTCAGGACATTCCAGGTCGGGTCAGGTTATGTCAGGTATGGTCAGGTGAAGACAGGTCACGTCATGCCAGGATAGGTCAGGTCACATCTGGCCCGGCCATGTCAGGCCAGGTAAGGTCAGGTCAAGTCAAGTCAGGTAGGGACAGGTCAGGTCAGGTCAGGTTAGGTTATCTTAGGTTAACTTAGGTATGGTTAGATTACGATAGGTTAGGTTAGGATAGGTGAGCTTAGGTTAGGTTTGATTAGGTTAGGTTAGGATTGGTTGGGTTGGGTTAGGTTAGGTTAGGTTAGGTTAGGATTGGTTGGGTTATGTTAGGTCATGTTATGTTAGGTTTCGTTATGTTAGGTTAGGAAAAGTTTGTGTAGGTTGGGTTTGGTTATGTTAGGTTTGCTAAAGCTTGGGCAGGTTTGGCTAGGGTAGGTTTTACAAAGTTAGGATAGGATAGGTTAGGTTAGGTTAGGTTAGGTTAGGGCAGATTAGGTCAGGTCTGATCACGTACGGTCAGGTCTGGTCAGGTATGTTTGTTCATGTCAGGTCAGAGCAGGTCTGGTCATATCTGGCCTTCTCAGGTCAGGTCAGGTCGTGTCTGGTCTGATCATGACGTGTCCGGGCAGTTCA
>NW_016917359.1:0-210 GCF_001483705.2 Eufriesea mexicana
ATGAGTGGATGGATATTTGGATGTATGTATGGACGTATGTATGGAAGTAGATATGGATGGATGGGAGCATGGATGGATTGATTTGTGGATGTATGGATGTGTGCATGTATGGATGTATGGATGGATGAATGTATGGATGGATGGTTATATGGATGGTTAGATGTATTAATGTATGGACGTTTCTATGTATGGATGTATGAATGTATGGCC
>NW_016917360.1:0-916 GCF_001483705.2 Eufriesea mexicana
GGATAAATAAGGAGGAAAGATACTACTGGCGTGCTGTAGCCATTGCAATCCTATAGAATCTGGTTTGAAAATTCAATTTTATTGACATTTTCGTTTAATATCGTGGTGAGCTTACTTTCTTGGATAAATAACGAGGAAAGATTCAATTGCCGTGCTATAGCCATTGCGGTGTTATAGAATATGTCTGGATAATTCAATTTTATTAACATTTTCGACTAATATCGTGCGTAGCTAACATTCTTGGATAAATAAGGAGGAAAGATACTACTGGCGTGCTGTAGCCATTGCAATCCTATAGAATCTGGTTTGAAAATTCAATTTTATTGACATTTTCGTTTAATATCGTGGTGAGCTTACTTTCTTGGATAAATAACGAGGAAAGATTCAATTGCCGTGCTATAGCCATTGCGGTGTTATAGAATATGTCTGGATAATTCAATTTTATTAACATTTTCGACTAATATCGTGCGTAGCTAACATTCTTGGATAAATAAGGAGGAAAGATATTGTTGGCGTGCTGTAGCAATTGCAATGCTATAGATTCTGGCTTGAAAATTCAATTTTATTGTTATTATCGACTAATATCGTGGTGTGCTTTCTTTCTTGAATAAATAAGGTGGAAGGATTCTATTTGCGCGCCATAGCCGTTGCAATGCTATAGAATCTGGCTCGAAAATTCTACTTCAAATCGAATCTGGCTCGAAAATTCTACTTCATTGACATTTTTGACTAATATCAGTGTGTGCTAACTTTCTTAAATAAATAAGGAGGATAGATCCTATTGGAGTGCTTCCGCTATTGCAATGCTATACAATCTGGCTCGGAAATTCAATTTCATTGGCATTTTCGACTAATTCCGTCGTGAGCTGACTTTCTTGCATAAATAAGGAGGTAAGATTCTATTGGCGTGCTTTAG
>NW_016917361.1:0-775 GCF_001483705.2 Eufriesea mexicana
CCGGTTAGGCGAGGACAGGTCTGCTTGGGTTAGGTTAGGTTAGGTTAGGTTAGGTTATGTTGTGGAAGGTTAGGTTAGGTGATGTCATGTTACGCCCAGTTAGGCGAGGTCAGGTTTGCTTGGGTTAGGTTAGGCTTGGTATGGTTAGTACCGGTCTGGTCAGGTCACATCAGCCTTGTGCTAGGTTAGGTTAGGTTGTGTTAGGTTGGGTTAGGCTAGGTTAGGTTAGGTTGTGTTTGGTTATGTTAGGTTATGTTACGTTATGATAGGTTCGGATAGGTAAAGTTTCGTTGGGTAGGTTACGTTTGGTTTTGTGAGGTTAGGATAGGTTAGGTTAGGTTAGGTTGTGTTAGGTTAGGTTAGGTTGGGTTAGGTTAGGACAGGTGAGGTCATGTTACGCCCGGTTAGGCCAGGTCAGGTTTCGTTGTGTTAGGTTAGGTTAAGTTAGGTAAGGTAAGGTTAGGTTCGGTTTGGTTAGGTTATGTTAGGTCACGATTTGTTAGGGCATATTCTGTTACGTTAGGTTACGTTAATTTAGCTTAGGTTAGGTTAGGTTACGTTATGATACGTTCGGCTAGGTAAAGCTTGGTTGGGTTTGTTATGTTAGGTTTTGTGAGATTAGGTTAGGTTAGATTAGGTTATGTTGGTTTAGGTTAGGTTAGGTTAGGGTAGGTAGTGTCATGTTACGCCTGGTTAGGCGAGGTCAGATTTTCTCGGGTAAGGTTAGGTTAGGTTAGGTTAGGTTAGGTCGTGTTAGGTTAGAATGGGTTAGGTT
>NW_016917362.1:0-917 GCF_001483705.2 Eufriesea mexicana
TTGCCATTGGATTGAAGGTGTTGGGCGACCTATTCACCAAGATATAGCAGATTATAGATTTTGGATAGACCTATTCTCTAGCAGGTAGATGGCTGTTCTTGCCATTGGATTGAAGGCGTTAGGCGATGTATTCACCAAGCTATAACAGATTTTAGATCTTGAGTAAGCCTATTCTCTGACAAGTAGATGGCTGTACTTGCCATTGGATTGAAGGCGTTACGCTACCTATTCACCAAACTATAACAGGCTATAGATTTTGAATAGGCCTATTCTCTGGCAAGTAGATGGCTGTACTTGGCATTGGATTGAAGGCGTTAGGCGATGTATTCACCAAGCTATAACAGATTTTAGATCTTGAGTAAGCCTATTCTCTGACAAGTAGATGGCTGTACTTGCCATTGGATTGAAGGCGTTACGCTACCTATTCACCAAACTATAACAGGCTATAGATTTTGAATAGGCCTATTCTCTGGCAAGTAGACGGCTGTACTTGCCATTGGATTGAAGGCGTTGTGCTACCTATTCACCAAGCTATGACAGACTATAGACTTTGAATAGGCCTATTCTCTGGCAAGTAGATGGCTGTACTTGGAATTCGATTGAAGGCGTTAGGCTACCTATGCACCAAGCTATAACAGACTACAGATTTTGAATAGGCCTATTCTCTGGCAAGTAGAGGGCTGTAAAAAATGCCATTGGATTGAAGGCGTTAGGCGATCTATTCACCTCGCTGTAACAGGTTATACATTTTGAATAAACCTATTCTCTGGCAAGTAGATGGCAGTACTTGCCAATGGATTGAAGGCGTTATGCCATCTATTCACCATGCTATAACGGGTTATATATTTCGAATGGACCTATGCTCTGGCGAGTAGATGGCTGTACTTGCCAATGGTTGGTGGCGTTAGGCGACCTAT
>NW_016917363.1:0-503 GCF_001483705.2 Eufriesea mexicana
TGACGCGACCACAACTTCTGACCTCCCCAGAGGCAAGCAGAATTTATTAGAGCACAGTAGAGAGCATGAATCCACCGAATAGCAGTGTACAAAGCAAAAGTCAAAGCTATCCTATCCGATCCCGACCGCGTCGTACACAGCCATGCGCAGCATAACAAAACAAAACGCGCCGCGTCCAACATTCTTGGCGACCCCGGAGACAAGCAGAGTGTTACAGCGCACAGGAGAGCGTAGGAGTCCAGAGAATAGCAGTGTGCAGCACGAAAGTCGATGCTAACCCAACCTAATCATGCATAACCCAATCTGACCAAGCGCAATCGAACCCAGGTTAACGTGGCGCGACCACTATTGCTGGCCTCCACAGGCGCAAGCAGATTAGAGTAGAGCATATTAAAGGGCAGGTATCAAACGGATAGCAGAAACGCGAAAGTCACATCTACCCGAACCAAACATATCCAAACCTAACCCAACCAACCGTAACAAAACACAACCTAACGTGCCGC
>NW_016917364.1:0-620 GCF_001483705.2 Eufriesea mexicana
TTCTATAGCACTGCAACGGGTATAGCACGCCAATAGTATCTTTCCTCCTTACATATGCAAGAAGGTCACATCACCACGATATCATTCGAAAATGTCAATAAAAGTGGATTTTCCAGCCAGAATCTATTGCGCTACAATGGCCATAGCGCGCCAAAAGCATCCCTCCTCCTTAACATCCCTCCTCCTTATCTATGCAAAGAGGTTAGCTCACCGCGATATTAACCAAAAATGTCCATAAAATTAAATTTTCGAGCCAGCTTCTGTAGCATTGCAATGGGAATAGCGCGACAATAGAATCTTTCCTACTTATTTAAGCAAGAAAGTTACATGACCACGATATTATACGAGAATGTCAATAAAATTGAATTCTCCAGCCAGTTTCTGTAGCACTGCAACGGGCATAGCGCGCAAATAGAATATTTCCTCCCTATTTATGCAAAAAAAGTTAGTTAACGCCGATATTTGACGACAATGTCAATAAAATTGTATCTTCCAGCCAGATTCTATACCTTTGCTATGGCTATAGCACGCCAATAGATTAATTCGTCCATATTTATGCAAGAAAGGTAGCTCACCGCGATATTATTTGAAAATGTCAATAAAATTGAATTTTCCATGCA
>NW_016917365.1:0-13090 GCF_001483705.2 Eufriesea mexicana
GACAGCAACAGTGGGCTCGCACGTCAGGTTGAGTTATGTTACGTTTGGTTAGGTTATGTTTGTGTGGGCTAGACTTGGATAGCTTTGACTGTCTGCGCATAGACTGTTATTCGGCGGGTTTCTGTGCTATGCTGTGCACGACTACACTCTGCACGTTATGTTGAGTTTGGTTACGTTCGGTTATGTTCGGTTAGGTCAGGTTCGGTCAGGATATCTTTCACTTTTGTGCTTGTCACTGGAATGCGATCGATTTCCACGCTTTACTGCTCTCTAGTATATGCTCCTTAGCTCTGCGGAGGTCAGAAATAGTGCTCTCGGCAGGATAGGTTCAGTTAGGTTACGTTCGGTATGTTACGTTCGGTTAGTTTGGGACCAGATAGATCTGACTTTTCTGGCCCGCGAAGCTATTTGGCGGATTTCTGCACTCTACTGTGTTCTACCATGTTCAGCTTGGCCCTAGGAGGGCCAGAAATAGCGGTCCCGGCACGCTTCGTTGAGATGGGCAACGTTCGGGTAAATTGGGTTAGGACAGGTTTGGTCATGATATCATTGACTCTTGTGCTATATACTGCTTTTCGGTGCATTTCTGCTCTCCACACTGCCCTAATATACTGCGCTCGATTCCGGCGAGGGCAGAAATAGTGGGATCGGCACGTTAGATTCGGTTATGGTACGTCTGGTTAGGTTAAAATTGTATGGGTTTGTTTCGGATAGCTCTGACAGCCTTGGCATAGACTGTTATACCGCGGACTTCTGCGGTCTACTGTCCTCTACTATGCTCTCTTGGACTCTGAGGGGGCCAGCAATCGTAGTCGCTGCAAGTTGGATTCAGTTAGGTTACGTTTGGTTATGTTACGATTGGTTACGTTAGAAGAGGTTAAGTTTGACGTTTGTGCTGTACACTGCTATTCGGTGGATTTCTGCTCAGTACATTACTCCAATATGCTCTGCGGAGGCCGGCAATTGCGTTCTTGGCACCTTAGTTTCAGATGGGATACATTTCGTTATGTTATGTTCCCTTAAGTTTGGTCTGGGCAGCTTCGACTTCTCTGCTATACACTGTGATTCTGTGGGTTTCTGCGCTCAGCTCTCCTCTAATATGCTCCGCTTGACTCCGTAGTGTCCAACAATACCGGTCGCGACACGTTAATTTTAGTGTGATTACGTTCGGCTAGGTTAGGTTTAGTTGGGCTAGGTAAGGTTAGGTATGACTTTTTCGCTTAACACATATTTCCTATGGACTTCTGTGGTCCACTGTGCTCCATCATATTACGCTTGTCTCCGGGGACGCCTGCAGTAGTGGTAGCAGTAAGTTATGTTGAGCTATGCTACGTTCGGTTGTGTTCGGTTATGTTAGGTTTGGTCAGGATATCTCTGAGTTTTGTGCTGTGCACATCAACGCTGTCGATATCTAGGCTCCACTGTTCTCTAGTATATCCTGGTTGGCTCTGCGGAAGCCAGAAATGGTGGTCTAGGCACGTTAGGTTGAGATACGTTACGTTTGGTTATGTTACGTTTGGTTAAGTTGGGGCAGGGTAGATCAGACTTTTCGGGTACATACTGCTATTCCGTGAATTTCTGCGCTCTACCGTGCTCTAATATGCTCGACTCGGCTCTGTGGGGGCCAGGAATAGTGGTATCGGCGCGTTATGTTCGAATAGGGTACTTTTGGTTGGGTTAGGTTAGGTCCGGTTAGGTTAAGATATCTCTGACATTGTGCTGTCCACAGTAACGCCACGGACTCCTGTAGTCCACTGGGCTCAAGCATATTCTGCTTGTCTCCCTAGAGGTCAGCAATTGTGGTCTGGGCACGTTAGGTTGTGTTAGGTTGTGTTAGGTTACGTATGGTCTTGTTACGTTTGTTTGGGTTAGGTTTGGATAGCACGGACAGTCTTTGCATAGACTGTTATTCGGCGGATTTCTCCGCTCTGCCGTCCTCTAAAATACTCTGCTCGGCATTGGGGAGGCCGGCAATAGTGATCTCGCATCGTTAGGTTTATATATTCTACGTTTGGCTATGTCAGGTTAGGTAAGGTAAGCTTAGGATATATTTGACATTTGTGCAATTCGCTGCACTTTGGAGGCTTTCTGCGCTCTCCTGTGCTCTAGTATAGTCGTATTGGCTGTGGGGAATCGAGCAATAGTGTTTCCGACACGTAACGTTAAGTTAGGATGTGTTTGGTTATATTACATTTGGACAGGTCAGGATTGGATACCTGTGCCTTTTGTGTTAAACACTGCCATTCGGAGAATCTCTACGATCCATACTGATCTACTATACTCTGCTCGACTCTGGGGAGGTCAGTGATTGTCTTCCCGGCACACTAGTTTTGTTTATGCTAAGCATGGTTATGTTACGCTTGGCTAGGGTAGGAGGTGGTAGCATGGACTTTTGTGCTATATAATGCTGTTCGGTGAACATCTGCGCTGTACTGTGGTCTAATATCCTCTGCTTTGTTCTGGGGAGGCCAGCAATAGTAGTCCCGGCGCGTTAGGTTGAGTTTGGTTACGTTTGGTTAGGGTACGCGTATTTGGGCTAAGCTTGGATAGTTTAGACTTTCGTGGTATACACTGTTATTCCCTGGTCTTCTGCGCTCTGCTGTGCTCCACAGTATTCTGCATTGTCCCGGGGCGTCCAGCAATAGCGGCAGCGGCCCTTTATATTGAGTTAGGCTTCGTTTGGTTAGGTGATACTTGCGTGGGTTAGGTTCGGATGTCTTTGACTTTTCTGCTATGCACAGCGGTTATATGGATTTGCGCCCTCTACACTCCTCTGATATGTTCTGCTTGGCTCAGGTGAGGCCAGAAATGGTTGTCGCTGCGCGTTAGGTCGAGTTATGTTACGTTCGGTTACGTTACGATTGGTTTGGTTAGGAGGATCCAGCTATGACTTTTGCGCTAGATACTGATATTCGGCGGACCTCTGCGCTATACTGTGCCCCAATGTGTTGTTCTTGTCTCAGGGGAGGGGAGCAATACAGGTCTCGTCACGTTAGGTTGAGTTAAGGTACGTTTGGTTAGGTTACGTTAGTATGGGTTAGGTTTGGAAAGCTTTGACTTTTCTGCTTTACACTGCGATTCTATGGGTTTCTGTGCCCTACTCTCCTCTGTTATATTCTGCTCGGCTACGTGCGGGCCTGCAATAGTGGTCGCGGCACGTTAGGCTCGGTTATGCTACGTTCGGTTATATTATGTTCGTCTGGTTTATGCTTGGATAGGTTTGAAATACGTGGTATGCGCTGTCCTTCGGTGGATCTCTGCGCTCTGCGGTTGTCTAGTATGTTCTGCTTGGCTCTGGAATGCCAGCAATGGCGGTCTCGACACGTTAGGTTTGGATAGGTTTCGTAGCTTCATGTTACGTTTGGTCAGGTTAGGATATGATAGCTTTGACTTTTGTGCTATACACTGCTATTCAGCGGATTTCATCGCCGTACAGTGCTCTAGTGTGTTCAGCTTTTGTCTAGGGAGGAAAGCAATAGTGGTCTCGGCACGTAAGGTTTAGTTAAATTACGTTCGGCTATGTTACATTCGGTTCTGTTAGGGCAGGATATCTACGACTCTTGAGCTACGAACTGCTATTCGTTCGATACCCATGCCCTGCATATCTGTACCAGCATCCGCTTGTCTTTGGTGAGGCCAGAAATAGGGTTCGTAGCACGTTCGGTTGAGTTAGGTTACGTTTGGTTGGGTTAGGTTAGGTTAAGTTTGGACGCGATGGATTTAACTTTTATGCTATGCGCTGCTATTCGGTCGATATCTGCGCACGGCGTCGCCTTACTAGCATCCGCTTGTCTCTTGGGAGGTCAGCAAATGTGGTCCTGACGCGTTAGTATAAGTTAAATTACGTTTGGTCAGGTTAGGTTTCGCTGTGCTAGACTACGATTGCTTCAACTCTTGCGCTTCACACTGCCATTCTATGGCCTTCTGCGCGCATGTGTGCGCTACCGCACTCTGCTTGTTTCTGTTGACGGCAGGAATAATGCTATCGGCTGCTTAGGTTTAGTTAGGTTACGTTTGGTTTGATTGGGTTTGGTCAGGTTTTGGTTGGGTTAGCTTTGACTCTTGTGCTGAACACCGCTTTTCGGACGATACCAGCGTTCTACATTACTCTGCTCTACTCTCTTATCACTCGTGAGACCAGCAATAGCGGTCGTGGCACGTAAACTTGTGATACGTTACGTCTGCTTATGTTACATTTGGTTAGCTTTGATAGGGTAGGTATGACTTTCTTGCTTTGCGCTACTATTCGGCGGATTTCTGCGCTCTAATGTGCTCTACTCTACTCGGATTTGTCCTGTGGTGGGCAGCAATAGTGGTCGCGGCAGGTTATGTTGTGTTAATTTCCGTTTGAGCATGTAATGTTTGCTTGGTTAGGATGGGCTACCTTAACTTTTCATCCTTACGCTGATATTTGTAGGATTTCTTTGATCTGCTGTGCACTACTACATTCGACTTGAATATGGCGAGGCGAGGAGCAGTGGTCGCTGCACGTTCATTTGTGTTATGCTACGTATGGTTATGTTTGGTTGGGGCAGGCTACGCTAGGATATCCACAGCTTTTGTGCTATTCACTGCAATGCGGTGAATTTCTGCGCTATACAGTGCTTCGGTACATTCTTCTTGTCTCTGCGGTGGCGAGCAATTGTGACCTCGCCAATTTAGGTTGAGTTGTGTTACATTTGTGAACGTCACGTCTGGCCAGGTTAGGATAGTCTACATCGACTTTTGTGCTTTACACTGCCTATCGGCGCATTCCAGTGATCTACTCTACTCTACTACATTCTGCTTGTCTCTAGGGACGCCTGTAGCTGCGGCCGTGGCACGGTATTTTGAGTTATGCTACGTTTTATTAGCTTAAGTCAGGTTATATTCGACTTCTGTGCCGCTCACTCAATTGCGGTGGAATCCTGCGCCCTGCTGCTCTCTGGTACATACGGCTTGTCTCTGTGAAGGCCAGTAATAGTGGTTCCGTCACGTTAGCTTGAGTTAGGTTACGTTTGTTTATGTTATGTTTGGCTATGTTAGGATATGCTACATTGACTTTTGTGCTAATCACTGCAATTCGGTCGATTCCTACGCTCTACATTGCTGTACTGTACTCTGCTCGTCTCTGGGGCCGCCACTAGTAGTGGTCTCGTCGCGTTAGATTGAATTTGGTTTCGTTTGGCTAGGTTACGGTCGTTTGTGTTATGTCCGGATAGCTCAGCCTCTCGTGGTATACACTGCTATTCTCAGGAATTCTGCGCTGTGCCGTGCTCGACTGTATTCTGCTAGTTCATAGGGCGTCAAGCAATAGCGGCCGCGGCTCTTCGTGTTGAGTTAGGCTTCGTTTGGTTAGGTTGTATTTGCTTGGGTTAGGTTTGAGTAGCTTTGACTTTTCAGCTTTACACTGCGATTCTACGGATTTCTGCTTTCCACACTCCCCTAATATGTTCAGCTTGGCACTAGGAGGGCCAGCAACATTGGTATCGGCACGATACGTTGAGTTAGCCTACGCTTGGCTAAATTAGGTTAGGTCAGGTTAGTTAGGTTACATTTGACTTTTGTGCTTTACACTGCAATGCGGCGGGTGTTTGCGCTATACTTTGTTCTAGTATATTCTGGTTGGCTCCGTGGTGGTCAGCAGTAGCGTTCCTGGAACGTTAGGTCGGGTTATGTTACGTTTGGTTATGCTATGTTTGGTCAGGTTCGGCATGGATAGCTATCACTTTTGTGCAATACACTGCTTTTCGGTGGGTTTCTGCCGTCCGCGTTACTCTACTATACTCTGCTCAACTCTGGGGATGCGAGTAATATTTCTACCGCTGCTACCTAACCTGACCTAATGTAACCATAGCGAACGCTGCCAAACGCAGCATAACGTGGCAAGGCCACTATTGATGTCCTTTCGAGAGACAAGCTGAACGTGTCAGATACAGTGGAGCGCCGAAGTCCGCCGAATAGCAGTGCATAGCGCGAAAGTAAAAGTTATCCTCTCCTAACCTAACCAATCGTAACATACCAAAGCGTAACATAACACAATATACAGTGCAGCGACCACCATTGCTGACCTACCCAGCTTCGAGCGGACTGTGGTAGAGGGCAGTGGATCGCAGAAATCCACTGAATAACAGTCTACGCCGGGAAAATCAAAGCCACAAGAACCTAACCCAAACAAGCATAAACTAACCGAACGTAACGTAACTCAACCTAACATGCAGAGATAACTATTGCTGGCCGTCCCAGAGCCAAACAGAGCATATTAGAGCACAGTATAGCGCAGAAGTTCACCGAATAGTAGTGTATAGCACTAAAGCCGATGCTATCAACTTCAACCATGGCCGAACGTAGCATAACCAAACGTAGCTTAAATCAAGCTAACGTGCCGGGACCACTAATACTGGCCTCCTCAGAGTCGAGAAGAGTATAGTAGAGCAATGTAGAACGTAGACTTACGACGAACAGCTGTGTACAGCACAAAAGTCGTATCTACCCTATCCTAACCTGTCCACGCGTAGTACAACCAAACGCAACCTATCTTAACCTAACGTGCCGAAACCACTCTTGCTGCATTCCCCAGAGCCAGGCAGAATATGTTGTAGCAGAGTAGAACGCAGAATGCCTCCCAATAGCAGCGTAAAGGTGCCAAAGATATCCTAGCCTAACCCTACCTAACCTAGCCGAACCAAACGTAGAATAACTAAACCTAACGAGACGAGGACATTAATGCTGGCATCCCCAGTGCCAGGCTGAACATACCAGAGCACTGTAGAGCGCAGAAATCCGCAGAATAGCAGTGTATACCACGAAGGTTATAGCTACGCTAACAAAACACAAACTAACGTAACCAAACCAAACGTAGCATAATTCAACTTAACGTGCCGATAGCACTATTTCTGGCTTCCCTATATTCAAGCAGAGCATATTAGAGCGCAGTAGAGCGCAGGGATCTACCGAATAGCAGCGTATAGCGCAAAAGTCAAAGATGCTTTAACCAAAGCTGACCAAGCCTAACCTGACCAAACGTAACATAACTACACCTATCGTGCCGAGGGCACTACCCATGGCGTCCACGGAGACAAGCAAAGTGTGATACCGCACAGAAGAGCGCGGAAGTCCGTTGCACAGTAGTGTATGGCACAAAAGTCGTAGCTCTCCAAACCTAACACAACGATACGTGGCCCAACCATGCATAATCTGACATAGATTAACGTGTCGCGACCACTACTGCAGTCTTCCCGACAGTCGAGAAGGGTATAGTAGAGCAATGTGGAGCGCAGGAAGCGACCGAATAGCAGTGTATAGCACTAAAGTCTAAGCCATCCTATCCAAACATAGCCATACTTAACACAACCAAGCGAAACATAGCTCAGAGGAACGTGCCGAGACCAATAGTGCTGGACCCACCATAGCCAAGCAAAGTATAGTAGAACGACGTAGAGCACGGTGATCCACCGAATAGCAGTGCACAGCACAAAAGTCAAAGCCATCCTAGACAAACCAAGCGTTACGTATCTAACCACAGCCTGCCAAGGCCACTATTGAAGGCCCCCCCCCCCCAAAGCCAAACGGAACATATTAGGGCAACAGAAGTGCGCAGAAGTCCATGGAATCGCAGTGCATAGCACAGTAGTCGAAGCTACCCTATCCTAACGAAGACAAACGTAACATAACCGAACGTTGATTAACTGAAACTAACGCGTGCAGACCACAATTGCTAGCATCCCCAGAACCGAGCAGCATATACTAGTGCACAGTAGAGCGCAGTAATCAACCACATTGCAGTGTGAAGCGCAATAGTCAAAAATATCCTATCCTAACCTGTAATAACCGAACCCAACGGAACGTAGACTAACTGAACATAACTTTTGGAGAATACAATTCCCGGCCTCCGCAGAGACAAGCAGAGCATATTAGAGCGCAGTAGGGCGCAGAATTCCGCCGATCAACTGTTTATACAACGAAAGTCGAAGCAATTCCGAACCTGTCCCAAACTAATATAACCTAATCAAACGCAGCCTAACTCAACCTAACCATTTCCGATAGCACCATTTTTCGCCACTCGCGAGTGGAGCAGATTATAGTAGAGCAATGTAGAGCGTAGTAATCAACCTAATTGCTGCGTACAGCGCAAAAACCGCAGCAAACGCATCCTAACCTGACCAATCGTAACATTACCAAACGTAGCCTACCAAAACCTAACGTGCCACGACCATTATTGCTGATCTGCACAGATCAAAGCAGAATACTACAGCGCCGGAGAGTGTAGAAATCCGCCGCATTGAAGTCAAATTACAAGAGTGAAAGGTATCCTCACCCAACCTGGCATAACCTAACCTAGCCAAACGAAGCCTGGCACAACCGAACGTGCTGAGACAACCGTCGCTGGCATGCACAGCACGAGGCAGAGCACATTAGAGCACAGTTGATTGCAGAGACCCTCCGAATATCAGTCTATTGCGCAAAAGTCGAAGCTATCCTAACCTAGCGCATCCAAACGCAACACAAGTGAACGCAACCTAACCCAACCTAACATGCCGAGACCACTACTGCTGGCCTACACAGATCAAAGCAGAATATACTACAACACTGTGGGGCACAGAAAGCCACCAAATAGCAGTGTAAAGCACGAATGTCAAAGGTACCTTAACATAACCTGACCTAACTTCACCTAACCAAACGTAGAATAACTAAACCTTACGGGACGACACATCTATTGCTTGCCTCCCTAGGGACAATCAGAATATATTAGGGCACAGCAGAGCGCAGAGGTTCCCCGAGTAGCAGTGCCTAACGCAAAAGTCAATGCGACCCTAACCAAACGTAACCAAACCTAACATAACCAAACGTAAACTAACTCAGCCTATAGTGCCACGACCTCTATTGCTGGCCTCCCCGGAGTTGAGCAGTGTATAGTAGAGCACTGGAGAGCGGAAAAATCCACCGAATAGCAATGTATAGCACAAAAGTCAAAGTTAACCTGTCCCAACCTATCGAAACTTAAACTATACGAACGCAGTACAACTCAGCCTTACGTGCTTAGACCACAGTCAGTGTCCTCCGCAGCGCCATTCAGAGCATATTAGAGCACTGTAGAGCGCAGAAATCCACCGAATAGTAACGTATAGCACAAAGGCATATCTATCCTAACCGAACTTAGCCAAACCTAAACCAGCCGAACGTAACCTAATACATCATAGCATGCCGATCCCCCAGCTGCTGGCCTTCCAAGTGCCAATCTGAGCATGCTAGAGCACTGCACAGTGCTGAAGTCCACAGAAAGCAGTGTACAGCACAAAATTCAGGGCTATCACCTCCTACCCTATTCAGTGGTAAGATAACCAAGCACTATAGTAGGAGTAGAGCACTATTCCTGGCGCTGACGGGGACAAGCAGAGTGTGATAGCGCACAGAACAGCGCAGTGTCCCATAGCATAGCAGCATGTAGCACAAAAGTCAAGGCTACAGTAACCTAACAGAGCGTAACCGAACCAAACGAAGCGTAGTATATCTTAACCTAACGTGCCGCAACCACTATTGCTGGCCCCCAGTGACTCGAGCGGGGTGTACTAGAGAAATGAAGAGCGCAGAAATTCACCGAATAGCAGTGTATAGCACAAAAGTCGAAGCTACCCTATCCTAACATAAACAAACAGAACATAAGAAAACGTAACTTACTCAGCCAAATGTGTCACGAGAGCTGTTGCTGGCGTTCATAGTGACAAGCAGATGCTACTGGAGTCATGCAGCGTACAGTTTTCGACCGAATCGCAGTGTATAGCACAGAAGTTACAGCTATCCTAACCAAATCTATCCTTACCTGGCCAATCCAAATGTAACCTAACTCAAACTAGCGTACGGAGACAATCATTGCTGGTATCTCCAGAGCCAAGCAGAACATATTAGAGCACAGTAGAGAGCAGAAATCTGCCGCACTGAAGCGAAGAGCACAGAAGTCAAAGATAGCCTTACATAACCTGATACAACGTAACCTATACAAACGGAGCGCACCTAAATCTAAAGTTGCGAGTCCACCATTGCTGGAATCCACAGCGCCAGACAGGGCATATTAGAGCACACAAAAGCGAATAAATGCAACGAAGGGCAGTGTAAAGCTCAGAAGTCAAAGCTATCCTATCCTAACGGTACCAAACCTGACTTAACCGAACGTAACACAACTAAACCAATCGTGCCACGACCGATATTGCTGGTTTCCCCAGGGACGAACAGAGAGCTGTAGATCAATGGAGAGAGCAAGAATCCACCAAAAAGCAGCATAAAGCGCAAAAGTCAAAGTTAGACTATCCTAACCTGACCAAACGCAAAAAAACAAAACTTAACGTAACTCAGACTAACGTGCCTACAACAATATTGCTGACCTGCCCAGAGCCAAGCGGAACGCACGAGGGCACAGTAGAGCAAGGAAATCCACAGCACTGAAGTGTAAAGCAGAAAAGTAACAGTTACCGTAACATAACCTGACATAACCTAACCTAACCAAACGCAACCGATTCCGACGTAACCTGCCTAGCCAACTATTGCTTGGCTCCCAATTGCCAAGCATGGCATATTAGGGGTGAGCAGGGCGCAGAGGTCCACAGAATGGCTGTGTATAGCACGAAAGTCAGAGATATCCTAACCTAATACAAACAAACCTCTCCTAACCAGACGTAAATTAACACAACCAAACACGCCGCGAGCACTATTTCTAGAATTCCCTGAGCAAAGCAGGGCATATTATGTCGCATCAGGGCGCAGAAGGTCACCTAATGGCAGTGTACAGAACAAAGGGCATAGCTACCTATCCTAACCTATCCAAGCGTAACCCAATCAAACGCAAGCAAACTAATCCTAACATGCCGCGACGACCCTTGATGACCACCGCAGCGCCAAGCAGAATGTATTAGAGCACAGTAGAGCGCAGAAACACACTGAAAAACAATGTATAGCGCAAAAGTCAAAGCCATCCTCTCCTAACCTAGCTAAACGTAACATAGCCAAACGTAACCCATCTCAACCTAACGCGCCCAGAGTACTACTGCTGGCCTCCCCAGAGCCAAGCAGAACATGCTAGAGCGCAGATATCCACCGAATACCCGTGTTTAACACAACATTCAAAGCCACCCTATCCAAACATAACCAAACCTAACGTAACCAAACGTAACCCAGCTAAACCAAACGTGCCGCGACCACCATTGCTGGCCTGGCCAGCACCAAGCAGTTAACATTAGATCACAGTGGAGCGCAGAAGTCCACCGAAATACAGAGTATAGCACGAAAGTCATGGATATCCTTACCGTACTTTGCCTAACATAACCTAATAGAACGAAACATAACTCAACCTGGCGTGCCGAGACAACTATTGCTCGCCCCGCCAGAGACAAGCAGAAAGTATCAGAGCACAGTAGATCGCAGAAACCCACCGTACGGCTGTGTATGGCACAATGGTCGTAGGTATCCAATCCGAAACGAACCAAACATAACGTAACCAAGCCTTACATACCTCAACCTAACGTACCGAGACGACTACTGCTATCCGCCCGGGGAGACAAACAGTATATTATGGATGAGAGTAGAGTGGACCAATCCATATGATGGCAGCGTATAGCACAAAAGTTAAAGCGGCCCTATTCTAACCTAACCAAGCTTAGCATAACCGAATGTAGCCTCACTCAATCTAACGTGCCGAGGCCACTGTTTCCGGGATTCGGAGAGCCAATCAGAGCATATTAGAGCAACGTTGGTCGCAGAAATTCACCAAATAGCAATGTATAGCACAAAAGTCAAAGCTGTCCTAACCGAACCTGACATAACCTGTCCTAACCAAACGTAACCTATCTCAACCTAACGTAACGAGGCCACTATTGCTGACCTCCCCGGAGTCAAGTAGAACATTGTACAGGAGAGTAGTCCTCAGAAATCCATAGAATCGCAGTGTACAGCGGATGAGTCAAAGCCATCCAGGCCAACCCCAGACTAACGTAGCCCAACCAGCGTGGCATAACTACACATATCTTGCCGCGACCACTATTGCTGGCACCGCAGTGGGCAAGCAGAGTATAGTAGAGCAAGGTAGAGGTCAGATATCCACCGAATGTGGCTGTATAGCACGAAAGTCAAAGCTACCTTAACCGAGCCTAACCCACCGTAGCCTAACCAAACGTAACCCATCCAAGCCTAACGTGCCGAGACCACAATCCTTGGCCCCCACAAAGCCAAACGGAGAATATTAGAGAACAGTAGATCGCAGAAATTTGTCGAATAGGAGTGCATAGAACAAAAGTCAAACTTTACCTATCCTAACCAAACCAAATTTACCGTAACCACACGACTCAAACTACCGTGCCGAAGCCACCGATCCTAGCACCCGCAGAGCAAAGCGGAGCATACTAGAGCCATGTGGAGCGCAGAAAACCAACGAATGGCAGTGTATATTACAAAAGACAAAGCTACCATATCCAAACCTAACCAAACATGACATAAGCGAACGTAACCTACCTCTGCCTAACGTGCCGAGGACAGTATTGCTCTCATCCCAGGAGCAAGATAGAACGTACTAGAGTAGAGTAGAGCGCAGAACTCCGCCGCACTGCGGTGTATGGCA
This sequence comes from Eufriesea mexicana, assembly GCF_001483705.2. Taxonomy (NCBI): domain Eukaryota; kingdom Metazoa; phylum Arthropoda; class Insecta; order Hymenoptera; family Apidae; genus Eufriesea; species Eufriesea mexicana. The sequence continues at coordinate 12,584 of NW_016917365.1, forward strand.
CAACGGTCGAAGATGTCAGACATAAGCTGACTAAACCACACATAACCATACGAAGCCTAACTGAACATAGCGTGCCGCAACAGCTATTGTTGGTCTCCCCGGAACCGAGCAGGACATATTAGAGGAGAGTAGTGGGCTGCAATCCATATAACCTCAGAGTATAGCAGAAAAGTGGAATCTGCTCAAACCAAACCCAAGCTAGCATAACCCAGACAAACGTAGCCTAACTGAACACAAAGTTCCGCAGCCTCTCTTGCTGGCATAACACGGCACCAAGTATAATATAGCAGAGCAAGGTAGACCGCAGCAATTCAACGCATAACAGCGTGTAGCAAGAAAGTCGGGGCAATCCTGACCGAACTTAGCGTCACCTAACGTAACATAACTCAGCCTAACGTTCCGAGACCACTATTGCTGTCATCCGCAGAGCCAAGCAGAAAATACTAGAGCGCAGTAGAGGGCAAAAATCCAACGATTAGCACTGCAGACCACAAATATCAAAGCTCT
>NW_016917366.1:0-3641 GCF_001483705.2 Eufriesea mexicana
AATCAACCGCACTACAGTGCATAGCACAAAAGTGAAAGGTATCCTGACCTCAGTTAACCCAACCTAACATAACCTAACCTAACGTCGGCTAACTCAAACTAACGTGCAGAGACCACCGTTGCTGGCCTCCCAAGAGCCGAACAGAGCGCACTATAGTACAGAAGGCCGCAGAAATCCGCCGAACATCAGTGCATAGTCCAAAAGTCTTAGCTAGCCCCTCCTAACCAAACTAATCTTAACGCGACCAATCGTAACATATCTCAACCAAGCGTGAAGCGGCCGCCATTGCTTGCCTCCCCAGAGCAGACCAGAGTATGGTAGAGCAAGGTAGAGCATACAACCGTATAGAAGAGCAGTGTGTAGCTCAAAAGTCAAGGATAATCAAAGCAAACCTAAGTTAACCCAACGTATGCAAACGTAACATAACGCAAACTAACGTGCCTCCAGCACTATTCTTGGCGTCCGCAGAAACAAGTAGAATATGATACAGCACAGGAGAGCCCAGAGATCCATAGGATAGATGTGTTGGGCACAAAAGTCAATGCTATCCTAACCTAACCCAAAGCAACCGAACCCGACCAAACGTAGGCTAACTCAACCTAACGTGCCGCGACCAGTTTTGCTGGGCTCCAAAGAGCCAATCTGAGCATAATAGAATAGGATAGAGCGCAGAAAGCCATACAATCGCAGTATATAGCGGAAAAGTCGGCACTACCGTAAAGCCATAGCTACCGTAACCTAACATAACGTAGCCTACCCCAACCTAACATGGCGGGACGGCTATTACGCCCCCAAGAGCTAAGCGGAACATACTTGAGCACAGGGGAGCGCAGAAGTCCACCGCATTTCAGTGTACAGCACTGATGTCAAAGATATCATATCCTAACACAGACAAACACAACAAAACTAAACGTAACCTAACACAACCTATCGTGCCGTGAAAATTAATACTGGTCTCCACAGAGCAAATCGAAGCATAATAGAGGAGAGTAGTGCGCATAAATCTACAGAATCGCTATGCTTGGCGGGAAAGTCAAAGCTACCCTGTGTTAACCTAACCAAACCTAACATAGTCAAATGTAAATTAACTAAGCCTACCGTGCCGCGGCCACTAACGCTGTCCTCCCCTGTGTCGATTAGAGTATAGGAGAGTATACTGGAGCGCAGAAATCCACCGAGAAACTGTGTACACATCGATAGTCCAAGCTATTCAAACCTAAACCCTTCCAGCGTAGTCTAACCGAACAAAGCATAACTCAACCTAACGTGACGGGAGCACAATTTCTGATCCCTCCGGAGGCAGGCAGAACATATTAGAGCACTGTGGAGCGCAGAAATCCACCGAGTAGCAGTGTGCAGCATAAAAGTCAAGGAGGTCAAGACCTAGCTCAAACCAACATAACATACCCAAACGAAGCCTAACTCAACATAACATCATGCAGTCACTATTGCTGGACAACCCAGAGCGAAGCATAATACAGCAGAGCACAGCAGAGTGCAGATATCCACCGAACAACAGTAACAAAACAAACGTAACCTAACCGAACGTAGCATAACTCAACCAAACAAGCCAAGACCGCCGTTACTGGCATCTCCAGAGCCAAACAGAGTATGTTGGAGCGCAGTAGAGCGCAGAAATCCACCGAAAAGCACTGTGCAGCGCAAAATTCAGGCCTATCCTGTCCTGGCCTAACCAAACGTAACATGACCAAACGTAACCTGAAACAACCTAACGCGCCGAGGTCACTATTTCCGGTCTCCGCAGAGACACGCAGAATAAACTAGAGAAGAGTAGAACGTAGAAGTCCAACGAATAGCAGTGTAAAGCATAAGAGTCAATCGTATCCTCTGCTGCCTAACCCAACGTGACAGGAACTGACGTAGACTAACTCAACCTGACGTGGCGAGACCACTACCGCTGTCCTCCCCGGAGCCGAGCATATCATATTAGAGGGTAGTAGGGATCAGAAATCCATGGGGACGCAGTGTATAACAGAAAAGTCAAAGATACCGAAACTTAAACGAAACCAACATAACATAACCAGACGATGCATAACAAAATATAACGCGACGCATCCACTATTGCTGGACAACTCAGGACCAGGAAGAATACAGTAGAGCACAGTAGAGCGCAGAAATCCAACGAATAGGCGTGCATAGCACAAAAGACAAAGTTATCCTATCCTAACCTAACCAAACGTAACCAGACCAAGCGTAGCATAGCGCAAAGTAACGTGCCGCTACCATTGTTGCTGGCCTCCGCAGAGCCGATTCGAACATACCAGCGCACTGTGGAGCGCAGGAACCCGCCGCGCTGAAGTGTAAAGCAGAGAAGGGAAAGATATGCTAACGAAACCTGTCTTAACATAACCTAACCAAACATAACCGATCCCATACTGACGTGCCTAGCACACTATAGCTGACATCCCCATCGACCAGCAGGGCAAATTAGAGGGGAGTAGACCGCAAGGCTCTATAGAATGGCAGTGTATAGCACGGAAATCAAAGACATCCTAACCTAACTCAAACAGACCTAACCAAACCAAACGTAACCTAACGCAACGTAACGTGCCCAGGCCACTATCGCTGACCTCCAAAGACCAAAGCAGAAAATACTAGAGCACAGTAGAGTGCAGAAATCAGAAGTGCGATGCACAAATGTCAAGGATATCCTAACATATCCTGATGTAACCTAACAAAACCTAGCGCAGCATAACTCAACCTAACGTGCCGAGACCACCATTGCCAGCCTACGCAGCTCGAAGCAGAGAATTTTAGAGCACAGTAGAGCGCAGAAATCCACCGAATAGCAGTGTATAGCTCAAAAGACGAAGCTATCCAATTCTAACCTGACAAAACGTAGCATAACCATACGTAATCAATCTCAACATAACGTGCCGAGACCACTACTGCACGTGTCCCCAGAGCCAAACAATACACACTACATGAAAGTAGAGCGCAGTGTTCCACCGAAATACAGTGTATGCCACGTAAGTCAAAGCTCTCCAAACCTAACCCAGACAAACATTACCTAACAAAATGTAGCACAACCCAGCCTAACGTGCTGAGATCACTATTGTTGGCCTCCCCAGCGATATGCAGAACATATTAGAGGAGAATGCGGCACAGAACTCCATATAATCGCAGTGTATAGCAGAAAAATAAAGGCTATCCGGACCATACCCATGCAGGCATAAACTGAACAAACGCATCCTAACCAGACCTAGCATATCTGTGCCGCAATTTCTGGGCTCTGCAGGGCGAAGCAGGACATATTAGAGCACAGTAGAGAGTAGAAATCCACGGAAAAGCAGATAGTAGCTAAAAAGTAGAAATATACCATATCTTAAACTAACCAATCGTAACGCTACCAAACATAGCCAAGCACAACCTGACGCTCCGCTACAGCTATAGCTGGCGTCGCCAGACCCAAGCAGAGCATGTTAGAGGAGAGTAGGGCGCAGAAATCCATAGAATCGCAGTGTACAGCAGAAAAGTCAATGACATCCGTACCTAACCCAAACTAAAGTAACATAACGTTGCGTGCCGCAACCGCTTTTTCTGGTCTCCACAGCGATATGCAGAACGTATTAGAGGACATTGCGGCAGAGAAATAAATATAATCGCAGTGTATAGCAGAA
>NW_016917366.1:4238-5240 GCF_001483705.2 Eufriesea mexicana
TCTCCTAACCTAACCAAGCGTAACGTAACCAAACGTAACCTAGAACAGAAAGGCGTGGGGATGCGTATATTGCTGCCATCCCCAGAGCGAAGCGGAACATGTTAGAGAAGAGTAGAGCGCCGAAATACATACAATAGCATTGTATAGCATAAAAGTCGTAGCTACCCAATCCTAACTTAACCAAATGGATCATATCCGAACGTAACAGAACTCAAGCTAACGCGCCGAGAACGTTACTGCTTTTCTCCCCAGAATGAAACAGAACATGCTAGAGCACAGCAGAGCGCAGAGATACACCAAAAAGCAGCGTATGGCACAAAATGCAAAGTTACACTCTCCTAACCTAGCCGATCGTAAAATAGCCATCAGTAACCAAATTCAAGCTAACGTGCCGAGACCTCAATTGCCGGCGTCCCGTGAGCCAGAGCAGAACGTACTACAGCGCAGCAGGGCGCAGAAGTCCACCGAACTGCGGTGTACATCACAAAAGTTAAAGCGAACCAATCCTAACCTATCCAACCATGACAAAGCCGAACGTAACCTAACTCAATCTAGCGTGATAAGACCACTATTGCTGGCCACTCCAGAGCCGAGCAGAACATATTAGAGGAAACCAAAGCACAGAAATCCATCCTGTGGCATTGTATAGCAGAGAAGTCAAAGGTAACCTAGAGTAGCCTAACTGAACATAACGTGCCGCGACCACTATTTCTGGACAGCACATAGCTCTCCAGAATAAAGTGCAGAACATCAGAGTGCAGAATTCCACCAATTAACAGTGTATCTCACGGTGGTCAAAGCCATCCGTACTGCACTTAGCTTAACATAACCTAGCCAAACGTAACGGAACTCAACCTAGCGTGCCGAGACCAACTTTTCTGGTCTCCGCAGAGACAAGGAGAACGTACTACAGAAGAGTAGAACATAAAAATCCACCGTATTGCAGTGTGTCGCGCGACAGTCAAAGCTAACCTTACAGAAATTGGCATAACCTAGGCTGAC
>NW_016917367.1:0-270 GCF_001483705.2 Eufriesea mexicana
CCTACATTGCTCTACAACAATCTCCACGTCGGTGGGGAGGCCAGTAATTGTGGTCTCGGCGCGTTAGATTTATTTAGGCTACGTTTGGCTGTGTTACATTTATTCGGTCTGGGTTTGAATTGTTTTGACTTTCGTGGTATACAGTGATATTCGGTGGATTTCTACGCTCTACTGTGCTCCCGTATACTATGCTTGGCCATGGGGAGCCCAGCAATATTTGCCGCGGTATGTTATGTTCAGTTAGGCTATATGTGGTGACGTTCTTCTGGC
>NW_016917368.1:0-957 GCF_001483705.2 Eufriesea mexicana
GCAATGGCTATAGCTCGCCAGTAGAATCTTTCCTCCTTACATATGGAAGAAAGTTAGGCCATCACGATATTAGTCGAAAATGACAATAAAATTGAATTTTCCAGACAGATTCTACAGAATTGCAATGGCTATAACCCGCCAATAGAATTCTTCCTCCCTATTTATGCAGGAATGTTAGCCCACCACGGTATTAGTCGAAAATGACAATGAAATTGAATTTTCGTGCCAGATGCTAGAGCGTTGCAATGGCTATAGCACGCCAATAGATTCTTTCCTCATTATTTATGCTAGAAAGTTAGCTCGCCACGATATTTGTCGAAAATGTCAATAAAATTGAATTTTCGAGGCAGATTCTGTAGCACTGCAATGGCTATAGCACGCCAATAGATTCTTTCCTCATTATTTATGCTAGAAAGTTAGCTCGCCACGATATTTGTCGAAAATGTCAATAAAATTGAATTTTCGAGGCAGATTCTGTAGCACTGCAATGGCTATAGCACGCCAATAGTATGTTTCTTCCTTATTTATGAAAGGATGACAGCTCACCACGATATTAGTCGAAAATGTCAATAAAATAGAATTTTCCAGACAGACACTATAGAATTGCAATGGCTACAGCTGGCCAATAGTATCTTTCCTCCTTATTTATGCAACGATGTTAGCTCACCACGATATTAACCGAAAATGTCAATAAAATTGAATATTCCTGGCAGCTTCTGTATCACTGCAATGGCTATAGCACGGCAAGAGTATCTTTCCTCCTTATTTATACAAGAAAGTTTGCTCACCACGATATTAGTCGAAAGTGTCAATGAAATTCAATTTTCGAGATAGATGCTACAGCATTGCAATGGCTATAGCACTCCAATAGATTCATTCCTCATTATTTATACAAGAAAGCTAGCCCACCACGATATCAGTCGAAAATGTCAATGAAGTTGAATTTTCGAGCCAGAT
>NW_016917369.1:0-2301 GCF_001483705.2 Eufriesea mexicana
AGGTTTGCCTTTCGTGCTATACACTGTTATTGGGTGCACGTCTGTGATTTACTCTGCTCTGCTACATTCTTCTTGGCTCTGTTGAGGCCAGGAGCAGTAATCGCTGCACGTTGTGTTGAGCTGTGCTTCGTTCTGTCAGATTAGGCTGGGTCTGCAAGTGTTACGATATCTGCGGCTTATGTGCCATTCACTGCAATGCGGTTGACTTCTGCTCACTACCCTGGTCCAGTACATTCTGCTTGCACCTGTGGGTGACAGCAATATTGGTCTTGTCATGTTAGGTTGTGATAGGTTACGTTTGGATTTGTTACGTCTGGCTAGGTTAAAAGAGGCTACCTTGACTTCTGTTCTCTTCACTGCTGTACGGAGGATTCCTTGACTCTAATGTGGTCTAATGTGCTATGACTCCCTCTGGAGGGGCCACTAATACTGGCCTCGTCACGTTACGCTGAGTTACTCTACGTTTGCGTATGTTAGGTAAGGTCAGGTTATGTCAGGATATGTTTGACTTCTGTGCCACACACTGCATTGCCGTGGATTTCTGCGCTTTGCCTTCCTCTAGTATCTTCTTCATGGCTCTGGGGAGGACAGCAATTGTGGTCTTCGAACGATAGGTTGAGCTATGTTGCATTCGATTTTGTTACGTTTGTGAGGGAAGGATAGGATAGCTCAGACCTTTGTGCTATACACAACTATATGCGGATTTATGCGCCCTGCTGTGTTCTAATTTTTTCAGCTGGTATCTGCGGAGGCCAGAGATAGTAATCTCGGCATATTACGTTGAGTTAGGCTACGTTTGGTTAGGTAATGGCAGGTCAGTTTAGGCTAGGACATCTACGTCTCTTGTCCAGTTCACTGCAATGCAGCTGCTTTCGGCGCACAACTGTGATCTAGTACATTCTGCTTTTCTTTGCGGAGGCCAGCAGTAGTGGCCTCGTCATGTGAGGTTGAGTTATATTACCTTCGGATGTGTTACGTTTGGCTAGGTTAGGAGAGGATGCTTCGGCTTTTTTGCTATGCAATGCTTTTGCGTGGATTTCTGCGCCCTTGTGTGCTGTAATATTCACTGCTTCGCATTGGGGTGGCCAGTAATAGAGGCCTAGGCACCTTCGGCTGAGTTAAGTTACGTTTCGTTAGGTTAGGTTATGAAGGCTAGGTTAGGACTTCTTTGACTTTTGCGCTATAAACTACCACTCGGTGGATTTCAGCGCTCTACATTGCTGTACCATACCCTCCTCGACTATAGGGAGGCTAGAAATATCCGTCGCTGCACGTTAGGTTGTGTTTGTTTACGTTCGGCTTGGTCATTTTGGGTTAAGTTTGAACAGGATATCGCTGGCTTTCGCATTAAACACAGATGTTCGGCTGATTTCTGTGATCTTCTGTGCTCTACTACATTCCGCCTTGCTCTGGGGATTCCAGGAGCTTTAGTCGCGGCACGATATGTTGAGATATGTTACGTTGGGATAGGTCTGGTTATGTCAGCTTCGGTTAAGCTATCTACGACTTTTGTGCGATAAACTGCAATTCGGGGGATTTCCTGCGCTCTACATTGCTCTGCTTAACCCCGCACGAATCTGTGGAGGGGAGCAATGGTGGCCGTGGATCTACTGCGCTCTAATATTTCCTGCTTCACTTTGGGGAGACCAGCAACATTTGTGTCGTCACGTTATGATGAGCTACACTACGTTTGTATAGGTTAGGTTGGGTAAGGTTAGGTTAGGATACCTTCAGCTTGTGTGCTATTCGCAGAATGGCGTTAGATTTCTGAGCGCTACTGCTCTCTAGTACGCTCTACTTGTCCGTGTGGATGACAGTGATGGTTGTGTCGTATAATAGGTTGAGCTTGGCTACGTTTGTATGTGTTACGTTGAGCTTGGTCAGGATAGGGTACTTTGACTTTTGTGTTTACGCTGCTATTCCTTGAGATTCTGTAATCTACTGCGCTCTACAGTATTCTGCTTTGTTATGGGGCGGACGGGGGCTGTGGCCGCGGCACGTTATATAGAGGTATGCTACGTTCGGTTAGCTTAGGTTAGGTCAGGTTTGGTGAGGCTATCTACTGCCTTTGTACTATTCACTGCAATGCGGACGTTCTCTGCGCTCTACTGTGCCCTTGTATATTCGGCTTGTCCCTGTGGATATCAGCAATAGTGGTCTTTCAATGTCAGCTTGTGTTAGGCTTCGTTTGTATATGTTACGTTTGGCTAGGTTAGGATATGATTACTTTGACATTTGTGCTATAATCTGCTATTCAATGTGTTTCCGCGCTCTACTGTGTAATATTTTCTGCTTGGCTCT
>NW_016917370.1:0-900 GCF_001483705.2 Eufriesea mexicana
ACGTAATCTAGCTCGGCCTAACGTGCCGCGGCCTCTGTTTATGGCACCGCCAGAGCGAAGCGGGGCATACTAGAGCACAGCAGCGCGAGGAAAACCATCTGATCGCATTGTATTGCACAAAAGTCAAGGTCACGCTCTCCTAACCTGACCAAACGCAGCATAACTGAACGCAACGTAACCAAATCAGGGGTGCCACGACCATTATTGCTGGCCACACAAGAGCCAAGCAGAGTATATGAGAGCAGAGTAGCACGCCGAAATAAACCGAATAGCAGTGTACAGCATAGCAGTGTACAGCATAGAAGTCAAAGCTGTCCTCTTCTAACCTAACCAAACGGAACACAAACATGCACAACGTACCTCAGCATAACGTGCCGAAAACACGCTACAGCTGGCATTCAAAGATTCAAGCAGAATATACTGGAGCGCAGTAGAGGGTAGAAATTCACCGCATAGCAGTTTATAGCACAAAAGTCAAAGCCATCCTAAACAAACATAACCCAACCTAACAAAACCAAACGTAACCTAATACAAGATATCGGGCCACGATCTCTGTCGCTGGTCTCCCCAGAGTCAGGCCGTGTATAGTAGAGCAATGAAGGGCGCAGAAATCCACCGAATATCAATGTATAGCACAAAAGTCAAAGTTATCCTACCCTAACCAAACGTAATATAAGCAAAAGTAACGTAACTCAGCCTGACATGCCACGACCGCTATTGCTGGACTCACGAGAGTTAACCAGAGTACAGCAGAGCAATGTCGAACTTTGAAATATTCCCAATAGCAGTGTATAGCCCAAAAGTCAAAGCTATCCTGACCACACCTATCAAAAGCTGACATAGCCGAATGTAGCATAACAGAACCCAACGGGCCGAGAGCGCTATTACTGGCTTCCACAG
>NW_016917371.1:0-207 GCF_001483705.2 Eufriesea mexicana
CTTGCCATGGGATTGAAGGCGTTAAGCGATCTATTCACCAAGCTATGGCAGCTTATGTGTTTTAAATAGACTTATTCTGTGGCAAGTAGATGCCTGTACTTGCCATTGGAATGAAGGCGTTAGGCGATCTCTTCACCATGCTATTGCAGGTTATAGATTTTCAAAAGACCTATCCTCTGGCAAGTAGATGACTGTACTTGCCATTGG
>NW_016917372.1:0-289 GCF_001483705.2 Eufriesea mexicana
AATGGCTATTGCGCGCAAATAGAATCCACCCACCTTATTTATGCAAGAAACAAAGCTCACCTCCACATAAGTCGAAAATGTCAATAAAATTGAATTTTACAACCATATTCTATAGCATTGCAATGGCTATGGCTCGCCAGTCGAATCTTTCCTCCTTACATATGCCAGAAAGTTAGGTCACCGCGATATTAGTCGAAAATGTCAGTAAGATTGAATTTTCTTGCCAGATTATATAGCATTGCAACAGCTAAAGCACGGCAATAGAATCTTTCCTCCTTATTTATGCAGG
>NW_016917372.1:361-874 GCF_001483705.2 Eufriesea mexicana
AGCATTGCATTGGCTATAGCAGTCCAATAGTATCTTTCCTCCTTGTTTATTCAAGAAAGACAGCTCACCACGATATTAATCGAAAATGTTAATAGAATTGAATTTTCCAGATAGACTCTATAGAATTGGAATGGCTATAGCACGACAATAGAATCTTACTTACTTATTTAAGAAAGAATGTTAGCTCACCACGAAATTAGTCGAAAATGTCAATGAAATTGAATTTTCGAGCCAGATTCTCTAGCATTGCAGTGGCTATAGCACGGCAACTGAATCCTTCCACCTTATTTATGCAAGAAAGTAGGCTCACCACGATATTAGTCGAAAATATCAATAAAATTGGATTTTCATGCCAGATTCTACAACAGTGCAATGGCTATAGCATGCCAATAGAACCTTTCCTCCCTTTTTATGCAAGGATTTCAGCTCAACATGATATTTGTCGAAAATGTCAATAAAATTGAATTTTCCGCCAAGGTACTATAGAATTGCAATGGCAATAGCTGGCCAATA
>NW_016917372.1:992-1285 GCF_001483705.2 Eufriesea mexicana
GCACGCCAATAGTATCTTTCCTCCTTATTTATCCAACAAAGCTAGCTCCCCACGATATTAGACGAAAATATCAGTAAAATTGAATTTTCAAGACAGATTCTATAGCATTGCAGTGTCTATAGCTCGCCAATAGACCCTTTCGTCCATATTCATAAGAGAAACTTAGCTCACCGCGATATTAGTCGAAAGTGTAAGTAAGATTGAATTTTCTAGCCAGATTCTATAGCATTGCAATAGCTAAAGCAGGCCAACTTAATCTTTCTTCCTTATTTATGCAAGAAAGTAAGCACACC